>NC_091955.1:40100923-40324782 GCF_031021105.1 Erythrolamprus reginae
GGTTGCGGCAAGAATTACATTTGCGCAGAAATGGAAAGAAAAGGAAATACCAAAGGATGCAGAAGTTTTTTTAAAAATTATGGAATGTGCAGAATTAGACATGATGACAAAATGCTTGAATAATCAAGTAGAAACAGAATTTTATAAAATATGGGACAAAGTATACGAATGGTGGAACTTTAAAAATAGTATTAAAAGTTAAAGTAACAATTTAGGACTATTTGAACTTATTATTTTGAAATTTTATAAGATACAGTGAAACAGTTTAAAAATAACATAAATATAAAATTTTTGTTCTTTTTTTCTTTTCTTCGCTCATAGTATGATAAAGTTAGATATGTTATTCACTATGTCAGCTCCTTGAGTGTTTAATGTTGTATGTCTTTGTTTGTCTTTTTTTTTAAAAAAACAATAAAAATATATTTAAATAAACAATATAACAATATAAGTTATAAATGTCAGATAAAAGAATGGGTAGAAACATAGACAATATGTTGGAGATGACTGGAAGCTCCATATGGGCCTTTTGCGTAACAATGAACAAAATAAATGTGATATATAGTTTTGATCATTAGACAGAGTACAGAAAGAAGAAAAATGGAATGGAAAAATAGAGTGGAGTGGATGGAGTGGAAAGAATAGAATAGAATAGAATAGAATATTCTTTATTGGCTAAATGTGATTGAACACACAAGGACTTTGTGTGTGATTGGACACACATGAGAGAAGTGTTTTTAATAGTCAAGTCAACCTAAGAACAAGGGGGCACAATCTGAGGTTAGTTGGGGGAAAGATCAGAAGAAAGGTGAGAAAATATTATTTTACTGAGAGAGTAGTAGATGCTTGGAACAAACTTCCAGCAGACATGGTTGTAATGGTAAATCCACAGTAACTGAATTTAAACATGCCTGGGATAAACATATATCCATCCTAAGATTAAATATAGGAAATAGTATAAGGGCAGACTAGATGGACCATGAGGTCTTTTTCTACCCTCAATCTTCTATGTTCCTATGTTTCTATTTTTATCCACAGTGCATAAGCTCTCAGTGTACATTAAAACAACAAGTACAGTCATACCTCGTCTTACGAACCTAATTGGTTCCAGGGGGAGGTTCGTAAGACGAAAGGTTCATAAGACGAAACATTGTTTCCCATAGGAAACAATGTAAAGTCAATTAATCCGTGCAACCAAAAAAAAACCCCCGCAAAAAACCCGCTGCCGCCTGGCTGCACCTTTTAAAACAGCCTGGGGGCTTCTCAGCGACCTCCCGAACGCTAAACCCAAACTTCTGGGTTCCGCATTCGGGAGGCCGCCGAGAAGCCCCCAGGCTGTTTTAAAAGGTGACAGCTGGGCGGCGGGGCTTCCCAGCAGCCTCCGAACGCCGAACTTTTGCCGAACTTCCGGGTTCGGGGTTCAGGAGGTTGCTGGGAAGTCCCCCAGCCCGGCTGTGACATTTTAAAACAACCGCGCGGCTTCCCAGCAGCCTCAGAACGCCAAACGCGGAAGTTCGGGTTTGGCGTTCGGCGTTCGGAGGCTGCTGGGAAGCCGCACGGCTGTTTTAAAAGGTGACAGCCGGGCTGGGGGGCTTCCCAGCAACCTCCTGAACCCTGAACCCGGAAGTTCGGCAAAGGTTCGGGGTTCGGGGGGTGCTGGGAAGCCCCCCAGCCCAGCTGTGACCTTTTAAAACAGCCGCGCAGCTTCCCAGCTGTCTCCCGAAGCCGAACACCAAACCCGAACTTCCGCGTTCGGCGTTCGGAGACAGCTGGGAAGCCGTGCGGCTGTTTTAAAAGGTCACAGCTGGGCTGGGGGGCTTCCCAGCAATCTCCCGAACCGAACCCGGGGTTCAGAAAAATTTTGCCTCTTCTTACGAACTTTTTTCGAGTTACGAACCGGCGTTCGGGTGACTGCTGGGAAGCCCCGCCGCCCGGCTGTCACCTTTTAAAACAGCCGGGGGGCTTCCCAGCAGCCTCCCGAATGCCGGTTTGTAACTCGAAAAAAGTTTGTAAGAAGAGGCAAAAATTTTCTGAACCCCGGGTTCGTATCACGAGTTGTTCGTAAGACGAGGGGTTCGTATCTTGAGGTACCACTGTACTAATAAATCATGATCATAAATTAAATTCATTGCTTTGTGCTAGTTTTTAACTTTTTGTTTTAAAGTTTTAATCAGATCTATGTATAAAAAATGGTTTAAAAATTTGAAAGTGGAAGTATAGGATAGAGAAATAAATAACCCCAACCCCCCCCCCCCAAATTAATATTGTTGTACCTTTCCATGCATTTGTACACAAAATGAATGAAAGGAAAAACGTTTTAAAAATGTAAAAGTGGAAGTGTAGCAGAGAGCAACTGTCCCTATGCCTCCCCTCGTTCTTTTCTTCTTCACTCACCAAACTTTTCTTGTCTCTTCAACTTGTATGAAGTAGAAGAGTCTTTGAGATCTCTCTTTGCAGCAGAAATAAAGTGAAACCTAATCTATCTCTCCCTCTCAGTAAGTAACACAGACTTTCCCTAGCTGGTATCTCTCACAATGGGGCTGGAGAGCAAGGTGGTGCCTTTTATAGAGGCAGGTCAGGTGTCCTTGGGGACCAATGCAAGCCATGCATACTGCTGGCCAATGAGTGGTCAGCAGGACACATGGCCAATCCCATCCTTTCATTTACCTTGATGTCTGGAGACCGCATGGCTTCATGTAAGAAGAAGGCTGTCCATTGGTCCACCGCTCTACTGCTTTGCCACGCTGCCCGAACCGAACCCGAACTTTGGCACAGATTTTTTAAAAAATTTCAGGTTTGGGTCCGGGGTACCGAACACAGTAAAATTCGGTACGGACCCGAATTGTGCGGATTAGGTTCACCCATAACTATTCTCAATAATGACCAAACAGAAAAGTTTGGAATACAAAGAGGTGTTAGACAAGGTTGCCCCATTTCACCATTATTATTTATTTTAACATTAGAAACTTTATTGACAAAAGAACAGATAAAAACATTAAAGGTTTAGAAATTAAAAAAGAAACTTACAAACTACAGGCCTTTGCAGATGATGTTGTCTTTATACTAGATGACCCATTAATTTCAATATCAAAGTTAATAGACTCAATAGAAGAATATGGAAAAGTAGCTGGTCTGAAAATTAACAAAAATAAGACACAAATATTAACTAAAAATATGACAGAACTTCAGATAAAGCAACTAGAAACAAAATCAAATATGAAGATAACTAAGAAAGTAAAATACCTAGGTATTTGGATATCAGCAAAATCCATGTCATTAAGAGAAGATAATTATACGAAACTTTTAAAGCAAATTAAAAAGGACCTAGCTGTTATGTCCAGAAAATTCTACAATATTCTATTACTGGGGAAAGTTAAAAAGAACTTTAGTTGTTAAGCAGAAAAGATGTATGCAGTCAAAGATGTTTACCTGGTTCTAATTGGCTGCCGCGGTTTGGCGCCAAGATTGTATCACTGTCAAGCGTAGCTTGTTGCCGGGGCTAGAAAGTATATAAGGAAGACTGCCACCGGTGTTACGCACTCTCTTCACTAGCTCACGTCTGAGTGAAAGTGTATCCGCGTCTTGTTAGGAACCTGTAGAAATAAAGAGTAGAAGTTAATTATCGTGTCCAGGTCTTTTTCACTAGCAATTTGGAATAATTTGCAACTATCATTACTAGGTAGGATCTCCACGATTAAGATGAATATCCTACCTAAAGTTTTGTTTTTATTTCAAGTAATCCCTATAAACCCAGGAAGATACTTTTTAAAAGAATTAACGAGGATAACAAAAAAATTTATATGGCAAGACAAAAAGCCCAGAATAAAACTGTGCGCACTAGAAGATGTAAAGGAAAGAGGAGGCCTTGCCCTCCCAGATTGGAAGTTGTATTACCAAGCAGCAACTTTAACTTGGATTAAGGAGTGGCTCACCTTACAAAATAGAAGATTATTAAATTTAGAAGGACACAACTTAATGCTAGGGTGGTACGCTTTTATATGGTATGAAAAATGCAAAACACATTACTATTTTAAGAGATACACAATTAGAAAGGCACTTATAGGAGTCTGGAATGACATTAAAAAAGATCATTTTTTAGTCATGTCAGAATGGATATCTCTGATTGAAGCTATGTTCCCCAAACTTAATACAAGAAGGTAAAATATGGAAAGACAGGGACCTAGTAGACAACCAGTGGAACTTAAAAATGAACCAGGAATTATTAGAGGTAGGAATTGCTATAGACTGGTGGCAATATGCACAGATTAAGTCTAGGTTCCACAAAGATAAAAAAAAACATATATACTTAGAAAGGATAATAATATTTTAGGTAAACTATTAACAACATATCAAGGAAAATTGATTGGGAAAATCTATATATTTTAATCAACTGTAAAAATATAGAATGGATATTAAAATATAATATGATTAGTTGGTGCAGAAATTTAAACAAAGAGATAGATTTAAATACTTGGGAAAGAGTATGGACATATAATTGGAAAATAACAAAGTCAACTTCTTTTAAAGAAAATCAAATTAAGATGTTTTATAGATGGCACTTGCCACCAAATAGAATTTCAAAAATGTTTCAAACCAAGTCACCGAATTATTGGAAATGTAAAACAGAAATAGGCACTTATTACCACACTTGGTGGACATGTTCAAAAGCAAAAGAATCCAGGAATTTAATAGAAAAATGGTTAAGAGAAATAACATAGCAGAAATTAAGAAAACACCAGAGTTTTTCTTATTAGGTATATCAAATAATAAATATAAAAAAGATATATACTATTTAATAGTTCACATATTAGTAGCCGCTAGGATAGTTTTTGCTCAAAAATGGAAAGAAACGGAGACTCCAAAAGAAGCAGAAATACTTAAGAAAGTTTTAGAATGTACTGAGCTCGATATGATGACGAGGCGGTTAAACAACCAAGAAGATTCAAAATTTTATGATACTTGGCAGAAGGTATATATTTGGTGGGATAAAAAGAAAAAGACATAAGCTTGTTATATTACTTCAAAAATTTGAACTTAATAGAAAAAAATTACTAGTTTGTGATTATCTATAATCATAAATGAAATCTCTTTTACGCTTATCTTCTTTATTTCTGTTTGATTTATTTTACAAATTAAGAATTTCTATATATATTCTTTTATATTTTTAGATGTGCTTTTAAATAATGTGTTATAAATAGATATTGTTATACATTTTTACACGGTGTTAAATGACAATAAGATCTTTCTTCCTTTTATACAATGAAGACTTCTATTTTAAGAGGAGCGATTGTAGCTCCACTAAATGTTATATGTTGTGTTTGTCATGTTTGCTTTTGAGAAATAATAAAAATATTTTTTTAAAAAATAAATAAAGAAGACCAAAGTGATGCATCAGCCAGCTCTGAAAGCCAAACACCAAGGGCCCACCACAACAGTAAAGGGACAAAAGCTACAAGCAATGGACCGATTTACATACCTTGCCAGCATTCTCTCCCATGCAGTGACAATTGACATTGAAGTCAACTGCATAATCACCAAGGCAAGCTCTGCATTTGACAGACTAAATGTATGGAACCAACATGGAATAAGCCTTGCTACAAAGCTTAAAGTCTACCAAGCAATAGTGCTAACAACCATGTTGTATGTCAATGAGACCCGGACTGTATACTGGAGACATGCTAGGCAATTGAATCGCTTCCATATGACCTGCCTCTATATAATCCAGAGGATCCAGTGGCAGGATAAGATGCCTGACACTGAGGTTCTCTCCAGAGCAGGCCTACCATCAATTCCCACCTTGCTGATTAAAGCCCAGACATGCTGGGTAGGCCATTTTGCTTGGATGCCAGACCATTGCATCCCTAAACAGCTCCTCTATGGTGAGCTGTCTAAAGGAAAACAATCACATGGGGGACAAAGGAAGCGTTACAAAGACATGTGGAAAACCTCCTTCAAGTCCCTCAATATCGACACCGTCTCTTGGGAAACCGTGGCACAAGATCAACCAACATGGTGCATGCTGATCCACCAAGGCTGCCAGGCATCTGAGGCCAGAAGAACATTCAGAGCAGTAGAAAAGTGAGCACTCTGCAAAGCCAGGGCTGCAAATGCTGTGACAATGGTGCTCACACATGTCTGCCCAGCATGCGACAGAACATTTTGTGCCCATATAGGCCTTACCAGCCACTTGCAGACACATTGTGTACAGCCCACAATCCATTAGATGTCAAGTCCTCCTCAAACACGATGGACAAACATCATCATCATCATTTGGTTAGGGATTAGACTACCAGTTGATCAATGACCCTTTGATTGACAATTAATACCAAAGAACTTTGCAGAATACTAATTCTTAAGTACAGATCATGCTAAGAACACAGTATGCCATTGAGATTGTATATATGAAAGAACAGAATAAAAATAATGTCACTTACTTAGGGGTTTTACTTCTTCAAAACCATGGATTTACTGAATTCTAAATTTTTTAAGAAAGAGAATTCTACTGGGATTTGAATGCAAGGTGCCAGAGCAATTAAGATGCCAACTTAATACCTATCATTTTCCAAGAAAGCAATAAATTTACTCAATGAGCGAGTAGGCACAAACTATTTGGCAGAAGTCACAGTTCTTCAGGATTTCCTATGTTCCTACAATGTGATCTTTAAATACTAGACATTTTCTGTGTTATTACATTTGTGTAGTCTCTTTATTCTTTTTCTCTACAGTTAAAAAGCTATTTATATAGACAATATATTGTAGGGTAACCATGGCTTATTTTTCTTTATTAGAGTTAAATCTCATTTTTTAAATGGTGGAAGAAACAACAGCCTGGCAACTCATTAAAAAAAACCCAAAATTTATTTTTTATTTTATTTTATTTTATTTATTTTATTTATTAATAGAGTTGAAAGGGACCATTAGGTCATCGAGTCCAACCCCCTGCCTGAGCAGGAAACCCTACAGCACCCCAGCCAAATGGAAGTCCAATCTCCTCTTGAAGGTGTCCAGAGTTGGGGAGTTCACCACCTCCCCTGGCAGGCAGTTCCATTGGTTGATCGCTCTGACCGTCAGGAAGTTCTTCCTTATTTCCAGGTTGAATCTCTCCTTGGTCAGCTTCCAACCATTGTTCCTCGTCCGGCCCTCTGGTGCCCTGGGGAATAAAGAGACCCCCTCCTCACCGTGGCAACCCTTCAAGTATCTGTAAACTGCTATCATGTCCCCTCTAGACCTTCTTTTTTCTAGGCTGTCCATGCCCAGTTCTCTCAATCTCTCTTCGTAAGTCTTGGCTTCGAGTCCCCTAATCATTTTGGTTGCTCTTTTTTGCACCTTCTCCAGAGTTTCGATGTCTTTTTTGTAGTGAGGTGACCAAAATTGGATGCAGTACTCCAGGAGGTGTCTGACCAGGGCATAGTAGAGTGGTATTAGTACTTCCCTGGTTTTGGAGTGTATTCCTCTGTTGATGCAGCTTAGGATTGAGTTGGCTTTTTTGGCTGCTGCTGCACATTGCTGACTCATGTTTAGTTGATTGTCCACCAAGACTCCAAGATCTCTTTCGCAGTCACTACTGCTGAGTGGGGTATCTCCCAGTCTGTATGTATGTCTAGGGTGGAGGACTCTGCATTTGTCTGTGTTGAACCTCATTTGGTTGGTATGGGCCCACTGTGATAGTCTGTCTAGGTCTTCTTGTACTCTGAGCCTGTCCTCAAGGGTGTTGGCTACCCCCGCCAGCTTGGTGTCATCTGCAAATTTTATTAGTTCCCCTTTTATTCCCTCGTCCAGGTCGTTGATGAAGATGTTAAAAAGTACAGGACCCAGGACAGAGCCCTGTGGTACTCCACTGTCTACTTTTTTCCATGTGGATTTGGTGCCGTTGAGGACAACTCGTTGGGTGCAGTTGGTCAGCCAACTGTTTATCCATCTACATGTGTAGTAATCTACTCCATTTTTTTCTAGTTTGTGGATTAGGAGATTGTGGTCGACTTTATCGAAAGCCTTACTGAAGTCCAAGTATATGAGGTCCACTGAGTTGCGTTGGTCAACTGACTTGGTTATGGTGTTGAAAAATGATATGAGATTGGTTTGGCATGATTTGTTTCTGATGAATCCGTGCTGGCTATTGGATATAATCTTGTTTGTTTCTAGGAAGTGGGTAAGTTGTTTTTTGATTATTTTCTCCAGTATTTTTCCAGGTATAGAGGTCAGACTGATTGGTCTGTAGTTACCTGGGTCGGTCTTTTTGCCTTTTTTGTGGATGGGGACTACGTCAGCTCGCTTCCAGTCTTCCGGTAGGTCTCCAGTGATCCAGGATATTTGGTAGATGAGGAGGAGTGGTTCCGCTATGGTGTCTGCCAATTCTTTTAGGACTTTGGGGTGAAGTCCGTCTGGCCCTGGTGATTTGTATTCGTTGAGTTCCCTCAGGTAGTCCCTCACTGTGCTTTTGTCTATGTTGAGTTCGGTTCTGGGGCAGTTTGTTGCAGTTAAATTGCAGATTGGTTGGAGGGAGGTTCCCTTTTGTGTGAAGACTGATGCAAAGTAGGCGTTGAGTAGCTGTGCTTGGTCATTGCTGTCTGTGATTTCTCTACCCTCTTCGTTTTTTAGTGTGACGATTGTTTCTTTGATTTTCTTCTTATTGTTGATGTGTTGGAAGAATCTTTTTTTTTGTCTTTGACTTCCGCTGCAAGGTGTTATTCATATTGTGCCTTTGCTGTTTTTATTTTTTGTTTGCAGGAACTGGCTGTTTGCTGATATTCCGCTTTGGTTATGAGTCCTTCTTTCCATTGTTTGTACTTAGCTTTTTTTCCTTTTATGTCATCTGCGAGGGCTTTGTTTAGCCATGCAGGTTTAGTTTTGGTTTTCATGTTTTTCCTTTTCATGGGGATTGCATTGTTTTGGGCGTCTATGATGCTGTTTTTTAGGATCGCCCAGGCTTCCTGAGTGGTTTTTCCTTCTAAGAGTTCGTTCCAGGGGCATTGTTCAAGGTTCGCTCTGAGCTTGTTAAAGTCCGCTTTTCTGAAGTCTGGGACTGTAGTGGTGTTGGGTATAGTAGCTAGTGATTGCACTATGTTGAATTTGAGGATGACGTGGTCGCTCTCTCCCAGTTTCCCTTCTTCTTCTGTTCCCTCTATTGTTTCTTCCCTGTTTGTTAGTATTAGGTCTAATATAGCATTCCCTCTGGTTCCTGTTTCAACTTTTTGGGTTAGAAAGTTGTCAGCTAGACTGGAAAGAAATTTGGCAGACTTTCCGCTTGGTGCTGAGTTAGTTTTCCAGTTGATGTCTGGGTAGTTGAAGTCCCCCATTATTGTCGTGCTGTGTTTGTTGCATATGTCTGTTAGTTGGCATGTGAAGAGGTCGTCCATTGTGTCTGTTTGATTGGGTGGTCTGTAGTATACTCCAATTGTGGTGTTGCTCTTTTTTTCTTTTATGTTGACCCATATGATTTCTAGGGGGTTATCATCTTTGGTTGGATGTAGTTCTGTGGCAGTGTAGTGGTCTTTGATGTATAGTGCAACACCTCCTCCTTTCTTGTTTGACCTGTTCTTCTTGAAGAGGTTGTAACCCATTATCTGTGTGTTCCAAAATGCTTGACCTATGGAATATTGAGATGTTTCCATGCTTTTTCACAAAGGTTTTTTATATGAGTTTATCTATGCCCAGAGGTGGGTTGCTCCCGGTTTAGACCGGTTCTATAGAACCGGTAACAGGAATTTTTTCCAATTTGCCATTTCTCTGATTTCCCATTTGGAAACAATTGCTGGTTGGCCATGCCCCTATACTGGCTCTAATGGTGACGCCGTAGGCAGTGTTATCTTGTTTTTTGCTTCTGCGCATGCGAAGAAGCTGTTTTTTGTTGCTTTCCCTGTGCAGAAGCTTGATTTTTTTGGCACTGCACTCATGCAGGCTGCCACACACAAATACGCAGAGACTCACATGGCATGGGAGAAACTGGCAGTGAGGAAAATTAGAATCCACCCATCTATAAGGCCACTTTGGCAACTGAATACTGCTTTTATTAATTAAGTAGAGGGGGAAACTTACATTCTCCTAAGCGTAACAATAGTGCTGATATTTTTGAGCCATAGAAACAGCTGTACTTATCTAAACCATAATTCCAATAGTATTAGGAAAGGGACTATTGGGGGGTTTTTTGGCCTTTAAGTAAATAGCAAGTTTCCAAATTTGCATTTTTCAAAAAGGAACCAGCAGGGGAAAAGAACACATAGTGATTAAATTAATCCATTAAATGCTTCCTATAGTATATTGATCAAAACACACTTTAAATAAACTCATGCACAATGTTATTTACTCAACAGTACCAATATAGAATATTATGTACTTTGTAACAATTCCTTCTCTTCCTCATTAATTACAGCCTGATCAAAGTGAATAATATCAAAAGCTGGACAAATTACTTTGGTATTGAACAAAATTTTTCATAGATAACTTTTTCTCTCAGTGGAAGTTAAAAAAAAACAAGGGGAACATCATCATCATTAAGAATGTGCTCCTTTTCCATGGCTTAACATACCATCTGTTTCAGATAGTTGTCACATTCTGCCAAATGACATGACCAGTCCTGTGACTCATGCAGCTTCTGCCACATTTTAAAACATAGCAAGGGCTGTGGATTGTTGTGCACTGTTGAAAATAGCATAGCAAATACTCTGCTAAATCAGTTTGGTTTTCCTGGAAACCAATGGAACAGGTATTGCAATGGAACAGGTATTGCAACTAATATTTTTAATAAATTTTGCTTGTGTGTAAGCTGAGGTAACAGCAATACGCTGATGATACCAAATTGTATATCTCTACCATGTGTCAGTTCAGTGAAGTGGTAGATGTGATGTGCCAGTGCCTAGAGTCTGTGGGGGTCTTGATGAGCCTCAGGCTTAACTGTGAGTGGCTGTGGGTACTGCCCCCAAAGGACTATACCGACTGTGCATCCTTGGTTCTGGAAGGGGAAAAATTACCTTCCTCAGAATGGGTTCACAATTTGGGTATCCTCCTAGATTCTCATCTGTCAGCTGTAGTTAGGGGGATCTTTACACAGATTCACCTGGTGCACCAATTGTGACCCTACTTGGATCAGGAGGCCCTTCTTATAGTCACTCATTCTCTTAGCACCTCACAGTTAAACTATTGCAACACAGTCTCCATGGAGCTACCTCTGAAGAGCATTCAGAGGCTACAGCTGATCCAGATTGTAGCTGCGTGAGTTGTTGTGGGTTCACCTAGGTACACTCACATCACACCAACTCTTCGGGAGCTGCAAATCAGTCTCCAAGGACAATTAATGGTGTTGGTCATTACCTTTAAAGCCTCCATGTTGCTCCAGTATGTTCCCTTGCTTCCCGTTGGGGGTTGCTCTACCCTCATTTAGCTGGTTTCTATGCCCGGCCTGGGGAATTCTGTTAGGGGCTTTATCCAATCCTAATGACCTATCCCCTTTAAGTCGTTGCTGGTGCCTTAAAGCCTGGTATGCCGATGGCATATCAATATGTCTATTTAAAGAATTTTCATTGGAGAACCAGGCTTCCTTTAGGAGGCGACCTCCCTTGGTTTCATCTCGCGCCAGAATCTCAGTTCCCTGGAAATCGAAGCCATGATCCTGCTCCTCCATGTGTATCCAAATCTGGGAACGCTGTTCATGACGTCGGACCGCCAATTTGTGTTCGTGTATACGAGTTCTCAATCTTTTTGCCGTTTCCCCCACATAGTGGTGTGCACAATTATTGCAGTTTATACGGTAAATTACCGAGGAGGACTCCTCCTTCACTAAGGTTTCCTCATCATTCACACACGTACCTGGAACTCGCATTTTTAGGACTATTCTTGATATATATATATATATATATATATATATATATATATATATATATATATATATATAGTACATGCATTTTCATTTACTAGCTCCCATATGGTTAAAATATTAATAAATCCAATTCATTATGTATACTCAATTCTTTTTATAATTTATAACTTTGTGAGAGAAGAGAAAAGAGAAAAAGAAAGTGCTAATATCTTTTAGTAACTTCTAGATATTCTTACATGTATTTTAATTTTAATTTTCTTTAAAAAGTATTTAATTCTTAAGAGTATTTAATTTAAATTTATATTATTCAATGTAATTTCAGTCAAATCAGGCAGTCCAAAATGTAATTTCAGTCAAGTCAATCAGTCCAATTAGATCAAATCAGTGGTGGAGCTCCATTTTTGCTACCCCATTGCATTCCCCCTCCCCCAAATCTGGGCAGCAGCCCACCCTGGAAAGATCCCATGTGGGATAGTGATATATGACAAGGGGACATAAGTTCCCAGCCTCTTTTTGGAACCTGCACACCAGTGAATTCTGTGCCAGAGATTCCCATGGGCCCCGCCACCTGATCTGTATGGGTGTTGGGGGCAAGGCCCTTGTCACAGACATTTTGTAAAAATGCCAGCACATTGATGATGGAAAGGTCAACAGGGGAATACTCCACCTGACAGCACCAGAAACAGAATATCCACCAGGCAGTGGCATAAATTCTCTTGGGGGATGGCTTCCTGGAGACCTGGAGAGGGCAAATGATCCCTTCAGGCACCTTGTGCTGTTTCAAAGTACACCATTTAAGCACTAGGTGGTCAGTTGGTACCACCTGAGATCTGAGTAGACCAATGATCTCTGGCTGGGCAATGACTCTGGCAGAGGGATCCTCCAGGGTGGGAAGACAGACAGAGTCTTCAAGTCAACAAACCAGGCTCTCCTGGGCAATGTTCCTTCTAATTTATTTTTTTTTGGTGTGGGCAGAAAAGTATAATGTCTGAGCGGCACATTTTAATGCCTAGGCATGGATCAATTAGAAATAAAAGGGGTCATGTGACCTCAGGACACACATCAATAAATATGAAAGGGCAGCAAAGTTTTGATCCTGCAATCATCGGGCTGCTGCGAAGGTCCTAAGTGTGAAAAGGGTGCATAAGTCACTTTTTTCAGGGCCGTTGTAAATGAACCATTGTAAGTCAAGGACAACCTACCTTCCCCCCCTAGATGTTTTCTGTGGAGCTTCAAAATGGACTCCTGATCTGCTGATCTGCTTCTAAAAGAGTGCACTGGTCAGAGAGATAATCCTTGACTTCTGGTCTGACCCCAATGGAGGCCAACATTTCTATCTCCTGAGTAAGACAGTTATTAAGTGAGTTCTGCCCCACTTTACCACCTTTCTTGCCACAATCGTTAAGTGAATCCCTGCAGTTGCTTGTCAGAAGATCCCAAAAGTTGTTCACATAACCCTGGGACATAGCCACCATCATAACTACGTTGTCAAGTGTCCAAAGTTTGATACAATAACCCCTTTATTTTTCTAACAAAGTCCTTCCTTCCTAGAAGGAAGAGTAGAAAGAATAAAATGGAAAAGGGGATTAAAAGGGGATACAAAAAAAATAAAAAAGAAAAGGGTTCGGTTCAAAGTTCTGCTCATATTAAAGAAATTGGAGTTTGAGAAAGCTTGGAGTATTGTTTTTTTTTTTTGCTCTTTTTAAAATTATTTTTTCTATTTAGATATATGCATTTAAGAATTGCTGATCTGTTTTAAAATTTTAGAAGTATTGATTATAATAAGATATGTAGTAGGTGATACTGATTTGGATTAATGCATAAATGGAATTGAATTTAGAATTGTTGGGGAGATTAATTATGTTAATGATTTTTAATTGATTGAAAATAGAAAATATTTAGAATTTTTTCCTTTTTTTTCTTTTCTCAAAATCAAATTTAAGATTAATAATTAAGTAAGAAATGTAGATAAGTATTAATTGGCTAAGTGTTAGATAGACTGAAATAATTTTTAAATTTTGGATTAGGTAAATGTACTATTTAGAGGGGGAAGAAGTCTGAGATTTGTATATGTATATGTATATGTTTATGTTTTGTTTTTAATTTTCTTTTGTTAACATACAAGGTTTTCTTGGTTTATAGAAAAATGTATAAAGAAAGAAGGAAGCACTTTGGCATAATGGTTAATAATTTAGAAATATAATTGGTGGTGTACTTTTTGAAGGAACATTAAGGAGGGAATTTAATTAAAAGAAAATATGTACCTGGATGACAACATTAGGAAAAAAAACCTTTTGCAACTTTTTTGATGATTGATATTAGTTACTAACAAAATACCGCATTTTATTCATGGAAAAATAGAATGTATGTTGAGAGAAAAATTTAAAAAAATTAACCCCTCCCAAAAAAGTCCTTCCTTCCTCCATCCCTCCATTCATTTAATTCTTCCTTCCTTCCTTCTTTCCTTCCTTCCTTTCCTCTCCATTTTTCCTTCTTTCCTTCATTCCCTCCCTCCTTCCTCTCCTTTTCTCTCTCTCTCTCTTGCTTTCTTTCTCTCTCTCTCTTGCTATCTCTCTTTCTCTCTCTCTTTCTCTCTCCCCCCTCTTTCTCTTTCTTTCTCTCTATTTTGTATTTGTATTTGTATTTATTAGATTTGTATGCCGCCCCTTTCTGAAGACTCACTCACTCTCTCTCTCTCTCTCTCTCTCTCTCACTCTGTTGCTCTCTGTATGTTGCTCTCTGGCTCACTCTCTTTCTCTTTCTCTTTCTCCCCTCTCTTTCTCTTTCTCTTTCTCTCTCTCGCTCTATCTCTCCCCCTTTATTTCGCTCTCTCTCTCTTTCTCGCCCCACCAGATGGTCATCAGGCTGGCGGCAGGCTGGCAGCAGCACACAGCGCATGGATCCGCCCCCCCACAGATGGTCATCGGGCTGGCACTGGCAGCACACAGCGTGTGGATATGCACCCTCCCTCCACAGATGGTTATCGAGCTGGCGGCAGCAGCATCTGGTGCATGGATCTGGGCCCCCTCCACAGGCGGTTATCAGGCCAGTGCCAGCCGCCGCAGCATGTGGTATATGGATCCACCACCCCCCATGGATGCTCTCTCTCTCTTTTGTTGTCTCTTTCTCTCTCTTCCTTTCTCCTCTCTCTCTCAGTCGGTGGTGGGCACCCGCGCTGCCTCTCTCACCTGCTTCTGAGGTGGCGCCGACCCAGAGGCAGAAGCTGCTTTTCCCCATCAATCAGCTGAAGCCCCATGCAGTTCACCTTGCCCTACAACAGCTCCACCACTTACTGGCCGGTCATCATGTCCTTGTCTTCACAGACAATGTTGCAGCAAAAGCACACATGAACCAGCAGAGGGGTACTATGTCCCACAAGTTGATGGAGGAGACAAGGGATTTGGGCCTGTGGTTGGAGTGCCACCTCCTCTCTCTGACAGCACAACACAATGCAAGAACAGACAAAGTGACAGCCAACTGGCTCAACTATACTGCAGTTGATCAGGCCAAGTGGATCCTGCACCCATTGCTCTTTTGGGACCTGATGAGCAGGTTTGGCCGACCTGTCATAGACCTCTTTGCTACCCTGGCCAATGCCAAGCCCCCTTGCTTTTACACAAGGTACTAGATTCAGAGTGTGGAGGGTACAGACACTCTTCTCTGCAATTGGCTGCTGCCCTTACAAGGTAGCCTTCAAAATGACCATTGGCCTTATTAGAGCCTTTAAAATGGCCCTTGACCACACTTTGAAGCAATCAAAATGGCCACCATCCAAATTGTGAGGCAATTGAACTGTTTTTTTAAAATATATTTTTATTAAATTTTATTACAACAACAAAAAAACTTAAAGAAAAAGTGCCCAACACCAATAAAACCCCACCACCACTTAGGGGGTTAAATTATTTGCAATAAGTTTCAATTTCTTCCTTAGCTCCGGTTTACATTTCTTTACATACAAAAAGTGATTGGAATTTATTTTTCACATTGTCGTCATAAATTCTACTTAAGATATAATTTTTCACCTTATTCCATCGTGCCATCAGCTTCTCCAATTTATTTTCATCAAAGTTATTTAATCTTATTTCCATAATTTCGAAGTGAACGTGGTCCACAATGTACCAGTACCAATTCTGGATTGTCCATTTATTACTATCCTTCCACCCTAATACCACTACTGCTTGAGCGCTTTCTAAAGCTGCTGTTTTGATTTCTTTAAATTCTCGTAATTCCCCATATTTAACTAGTGTTGCTAATTCTTTCATGATTATCCAATTAATGTTTAGCATATTAATTTCATTCTGTACTGCCTTCCAAAATTTTTGAGCTTCAACGCATTCCCAGAGCATATGCATAAAGACTCCTTTTATTTGGCAACCATGCCAACAGTTTCCTTTTCCTTTCCTCTGGAAGTGTGCTAGTTTTACTGGCTTGAAATACCATTTATGTAAAATTTTCCTTCTCATCTCTCTAATTCTTGTGTTCTTTATCTTATATATATTTTCTACTACTTCTTCCATCTCGCTTTCATTAATCTGTAATTCATTTTGCCAGTATCTTGTTAGGCCTTTAATCACTTCCTCTTCCACTTGTAATAACATGCTATAAATCTTACTAGCCTGTCCTTTTGAATCATTAATCTTTTCTTTCAACATTTTCTCTAGACAGTTTTCTTCTCTCAAAAATGCTTCTTTAATCTCACTTTTATTCAAATATTTGCATATTGCATTAATCTGCAACCATTTTTGTTGGCCCAACCACCATTCGAAGCGAGTTGTATTAACTCTTCCATCTGTCTCATATAATTGTTCTATTCTCATTATACCTTTATCATTTAGCAATTGAACTGGATGCCGCCCTCAGGTTGTGGTTCAAAATAACCATCAGCAAGTCAAGGCATCCAAAATGGCCAACAGCCTGGCAATCAGCTTCAAAATGTTTGCCATCTGATGGCATTAATACATGGGCAGTTCCAATGATAAGCTACTCAGCTGCAATCATCAACTGGACTGGAAAACCTGGACAGGAAAACACACAAACTTTTGAATATGTCGGCAGAGTCTCTTGCTGGAGCCTGGAATACGCCTGCGACAAAGGCTGTATACCGAATTGCACCTTTGCGACCTCTCTATGGCAACAGACCCTGGAGATCTCCTTGGTTTACCGAGGAGCTCTGGGGAATGAAACTCCAGAAGAGAAGTCTGGAGAAGCATTGGAAAAAGACCAGATCCGAATCTGACCAAACATTTGTAAAAGCTCATATTAAGATTTACAAAGCAGCAATCAGATCAACAAGACATGCTTACAATGTCGGCCTGATTGCGTCTGCAAAATTCTACCCAGCCATGCTGTTTAGGGTGACTTGCTCCCTCCTTAATCAGGGGGGAGTTGAGGAACACTTGCAGGGTAGTGCTGAGGCATTTAACAAGTTTTTCGCAGATAAAATCACTCAGATCCAGACTGATCTTAACTCCAATTGGAGTGCAGAGTCAGCTGCCAATGAGTGACAAGGGCTCATCTTAGTCCACCTGTTTGGAGCAAATTTGACCTGGTGACACCTAATGAAATGGACAAGGCCATTGGAGCTGTGAGTTCTGCCACCTGTTTGTTGGACCTGTGTCCCTCCTGGCTGGTTTCAGCCAGCAGAGAGGTGACACGGAGCTGGGTCCAGGAGATTACCAATGCTTCTTTGAGGAAGGGGTCCTTCCTGGCTCTGTACAAGGAGGCACTTGTGCGCCCCTTCCTCAAGAAGCCTTCACTGGACCCGGCCGTATGGGGAAGATTGTTGAGAAGGTGGTGTCACTCCAGCTTCAGCGGTCTTTGGAAGAAGCCGATTATCTAGGCTCTCGGCAGTCAGGATTCAGACCCAGCCACAGTACGGAAACTGCTTTGGTCGCACTGATGGATGATCTTTGGCAGGACTGGGACAGGGGTTTCTTTATATGATACTGACAGTGTCATCTTGTAATTAATTTTCCATAATCTTTCCCAATCATCTAACTGGACAGAATAACCAAAAATGTTCATCCATGCTATCATATTATGTTTAACTACTTCCTCTGTATTTTCATAGTTTAGTAAAGAATTGTACATTTTTTTAAAAAAAAATTATCTGGTCCTATTTAAATTTTATTTATGTTGCTGGGTTTTTTACATATTCCAAATTCAACTAAGTCTTTTTTATATCTACGTTGTACCTGGAAATAAGATAACCAATCTAACTCCAGGCCTTCACTTTTGAGTTTTCTCTGGATTTTAAGAGTCCCTTGGAATCTAAGAGTTCTTCATACGTTTTGATTTGGTTTTTGCCAATTATATTCAGGTGTATTTGGGCTTCCAACGTAGATAACCATCTAGGCACGTCACTATAATGTTTTTTCTTTATTTTTCTCCAATGTTCGAGTAAAATATTCCTTATCTGATGTTGTTTAAATTGTGAGTTTTTAATATGGCCCTTTCCCCACATGTGTGCATGCCATCCTCCTCGAATATTATGTTCTTCTATTGCTAAAATTCTGTTATTATTCAAATTAATCCATTCTTTAATCCATAGTAATATTATTGCCTGATAATATATTATTTTCTCGTTGTTTTTCATTTTGTTGTGGAATATGAACTTCTTATAAACAAATAATATTCAAGTTTTGTTTTTGGAGTTTGTTAAATATTTGTTTTTGCTTGATATATGAATTCAGACCATTTACATTGATTGAAAGTAGATTAACCATACTTTCCATTTCCACTTAGTTGTGTATTTGTTTTCTATTTATTCTGTTTTCTTTCTGTGCCCTAGTAAGAATTCCTTCGTGTTCCTGTTCTTTATATTCTGAAGTTCCTTCTTTTCTGCTTTCTATATTTATTTTGTTTATTTATTAATAGAGTTGAAAGGGACCGTTAGGTCATCGAGTCCAACCCCCTGCCTGAGCAGGAAACCCTACAGCACCCCAGCCAAATGGAAGTCCAATCTCCTCTTGAAGGTGTCCAGGGTTGGGGAGTTCACCACCTCCCCTGGCAGGCAGTTCCATTGGTTGATCGCTCTGACCGTCAGGAAGTTCTTCCTTATTTCCAGGTTGAATCTCTCCTTGGTCAGCTTCCAACCATTGTTCCTCGTCCGGCCCTCTGGTGCCCTGGGGAATAAAGAGACCCCCTCCTCACCGTGGCAACCCCTCAAGTATCTGTAAACTGCTATCATGTCCACTATTAGGGGTTGTTCTTCTCGGCTTTGACTTTCTAGTTCAGATCCTTCTTCTGCCATAAATTTCTCAAAAAATTCCTACGCCATTGGTTCACTATCTATTTTGATCTTATTTCCTCTCCAAGTAATAAGCATTCCTTTCGGGACCAACCATCTGAAGAGAATCTTCTTTTATTTAATTGTTCTGCTAATGGGCGATATCCTCTTCGGTTGTCCCTTAATCTTTTCGATACTTGCTTAAGGATTCTAATTTCTTTCCCTTTGTTATAATATTGTTTCATCTTTTGTAACTTTTAATATTTCATTTCTAATCACTTTCTTGGTACATATCTCCATGCATAGTTGGTGTGCACTCTGTAAATTTCATCTAATCCATTTGCGGTTTCATGCTTATCTTTTTGTAAAATATTGGCTATCATTTCAGTCATTATCTCTGCTAACATCTCAACTTTATTTTATATTACATGTTGAAATCTGATATAAAACTGCTCTGTCCAGCTGTAAATTAATTATTGATTTTTCCAACTCTCTATTAATATTCATAAGTTTCTGATCTACTATATCATTCTTTTTTCATTTTGATCCATTCTTTTCTCAACTTGCTGTATCCTTTTTTCAGTTTTCATCTCTAAAATTTGGTGGATTACATCTACTATATTATCCGTTCTCTGCATATCTTCCCTCATTATCTCATGTTTTCTATCTGTCTTCTCCTGAAGTTTTAGCATTTTTAAAGTAAACACTCTTTTATACACTTTAATGTATCTGTCTTGCGTGACTGAATAATTTCTCATGTGTTCTGGATGTCTGCTGGCATCCCACGTTTTCCTCTGTGCATGTCCTTGATTTTTGTAGGTATTACCAAATGTTACTATTATCGTTTCTCTCTGTATCATCATATAATTTCTTATACCACTTGGAAAGCTTGCAAAGCATAAGCCTTGTTTGGGTGCCAGGAGAGAAAAAGGAAGAAAGTGAGAAAAAAAGAGGAGGTGGGGTAAGATAAGATAGCAGGAGGAAGTGCTGAGAAAACAATAAAAAGAAAGAAAGACCAAACCAACTCAACAAAGCATAATAATAATAATAATAATAATAATAATAATAATAATAATAATAATAATAATTGATGCCTGTTTGCAAAAAGGTATCAATAATAACAATGCCTGTTTGCAAACAAGCCTGAAGTATGTAGTTGCCTCAGCTTGTAAAAGCTTGGAGTAAGTAGTTGCAGGAAGTTAGCACCCACCCCTCTCCTAGGAAAATGAGATATTTTAGGAAATATGAAAAGAACAGAATATTTTCCCTAAAAGGTAGGCAAAAACTCAACCTCCCAGCTTCATCAATGGGCCATTAAGGCCTGGGCCAGCCTATTCTATATAACAAAGATCTACCTCCTTCCTCAAGACAATCTACAGAGTTGCCCCTGCATGGCCCCATGGGAGGCTGACAACCAATCTGACAACCAATCAGAACATAAGCTCAAATTCAAAACCTAACAGAGGGCATAAAACCCAGGCACTCCCAGTATCTCTTCTGTTTTCTGTCTAGGACAGTGATGGCAAACCTTTTTTGGTTTGCATGCCAAAAGGTGTGTGTGCACATGCTAGTGTGTGCACACATACCCAGACCCATTCTGCACAAAAGCCGCACTCTAGGGGCCAAAGGGCCACTTGCAGTTCGCGAGCCATGGTTTGCCAAACCCTGCCCTAGGAGATTTGCTCAAAGCTTGTGATCAAGAGAAGTATGCAAGAAATGGGATTTGCTGAGGAAGACTAATTCGGCTAAATAAAAATACTTAAAAGAAAAGAGAAATGTATAAATAAAAATCTTGGGATTTTTTGTTTGTTATTTATTTGTTTAGATGTCTCTTTCTCTATCTTCTATGTATTCATATGATATGTTTGTTAAGATTTGTGCTTTAACTGAGATTTGCAAATGAGCAGTGTGTGTGTAAACCATTCATTCATTCATTCATTCATTTATATGCCACCTTTCTCCAAGGACTTGGGGCCGTTTACAACATATAAAAAACAAAAAATACAATAGATAAATTCAATTAAACTAAAAACTAAACAAACAATCTAAAATTCCCAGCTGTGTTAAAAATCAGTTGTACCCATTCAAACAACAGCCATACAAACATTCGTTGGCCAGGGGGCTGAGGTCTAATCGCCCCAAGCCTGGTGGCATAAGTGAGTCTTGTGAAAGGCGAGACAGGTGGGGGCAGTGCAAATCTCTGGGGGGAGATGATCAGAGGACTGGGGCCTCCACAGAGAAGGCTTTTCTCCTAGGCTCCGCCAAGCAACATTTTCTAGTTGACAGTATCTGGAGAAAGCTAACTCGGTGGGACCTAACCGGTTTCTGGGACTCATGCGGCAGAAGCCGATCACACAAGTATTCTGGCCCGATGCCATGTAGGGCTTTAGAGGTCACAATCAACACTTTGAATTGCATCCGGAAACTAATTGGCAGCCAATGCAGTCCGCGGAGTGCTGGAGTGATATGTGCATGTCTGGGGAGACCCAGGACCCAGATTGTGGGGGCAATATGCTAGCTCTGTTAAAAAGTGCTATTGCTAACATGTTGTCTGAGTCTAAGGAGAAGGGCGGCATAAAAAATTGAATGAATGAATGAATGAATGAATGACCTCATCCAGTGATTTCATGTAGATATTAAACAGCAGGGGGGAGGGACTTCCGGGTGGAGCCCGATCGCGCCGGAGGAGCGGAGGCTGAGCTCCGGCACCGCTGTCCTTCTTTCCAGCTTGCAGGACACGGTTTCGCGTGGTGCCGACTCCGGAGGGATCGGCACAGGACAGGGGGTCTCCCGGACACCCTGGGATGGATCGCCACGGTCCCGGGGGTTAGGGATAGCCCCGCAGCTGCAGGCATGGAGAGCTGTGCCCAGGCGGCTGCCTGGACACAGCCGTAGCGGTCGCCGATAGCGGAAGGTCAAAAAAAATAGAAGAAGTCTACAAATAATTGATCAGCAGAAAGAGGAGACTCACAGCACAACACGGAATTCCTTTGGTATCTCCACAAGTTTGGGAAAAAGAAGATTTTTAACTCTAAGGCGAATATAACAAAAGAAGAAAACTGTAAGTGATATCCATCCGCAGAGGAGAAGATCAGCCAGAACTACTTGCCTTTGTTACAATTGAGTATACTTTCACTTTTTTTTCGCTCTTTTTTGCTACTTTAAGATTACAGTGTGGTGTGTCTATTTTCCCTTTTCTTCATATATTTTTTCTTGTTGCAATTTTGATACATAAATTTTTCTCTTCTAAAACTAAAGTTTGATTTGGAAATTATGGAGTAAATGAAGTAAAATATATTAATTAATTGAGCACTGTAGAACCAATGAACTGAACTAATCCAATTTACTTTTTTTCAATGGAATTTTACTGAAGTTATAAATATTTGAAATGAATTTTGGACTATTCATCTTATTTTTCTATTTTTAAAATCTTTGACATTGTTTTTATTCCATTATTAATCCTTTCCTTGGACTTGCTGGGACTATTTTTTGGTGTGATTTTAGAGGCGTAAGGATATTTTTTGTGTTTTTACTCTTCTACTCCTTCTTGTTCTTTCTTTTTTTAAAAAAATATATAATATAGAAACTTGGACTGTTTTATTAGTATTTGAATTTAGAAATTACTCTGGATATTGATTTTGGATCTATTTTTTTTTCTCCTTTTTTTTCTGGATAATTTTATTAGAGCATAAGTTAGGCTCACTGTTTTTGGACCCAGTAGAAATTTTTGGACCCCTTTTTCTTTAAGAGTTTTTGATATATCTTTCTTTTTTTAACAAAAAGTTTGTTCATTTCAATTACTTTTGGATTAATTTTTATTTTTTCATTTTATTTTATTTTTCCATTCCTATACATACAAGTATATTTTTTGAATATTAGAAATAATCTCAAATATATTTTTCTATAATTTTCTAAATATATAAAATATTTTCTTCTCTGCTCTCTTTTCTGTCCTCTTAAAAGAAACTCTCTCTAGTTACTGTTTTTTCTTTATATTTGCCTTTCTTTGAAGAAACTTCTCTGTATCTTTCTTTCTTTTTACTTTTCTTCCTTTTTCTTTTCTTCTTTCCTTATTACTAAATAGTTATGTGCTAGAATATTGGTTTCTTCCTTCCCCCTACCTGATCCCCATTTAAGGAATTTAGGAACTCACCAAAATATTTTTTTCTTTCTCTACCTTTACCCCTTTACTCTCTTTCTTTTCTACTTTTCTTTCAATTAAACTCAACAATTAATCACAGTATTAATTGAATTAAATCAATATATTTAATCTTTTTCTTCACCTTTCGCTGCCCCATTTTTCTATAAAGATACATAAGATCCAGATTAAAATATTTTTCTTTTTTAACATCAAATAAATAACAGTAAATTTTGGATTATGAAAGGTTCCCACAGGGCACAGAGTGTGACTTCAGTGACTACAATAACAACGCGAAAACAACCAACTACTCCTGCCCCAACTTCTACACCCAGGACCTCCCCAACCTCATCACCGCTACAACAAAGGACCATACCCACAATGTTAGCCAAAGAGAAAGAAAAAGACAAGCCTACGATGGACCATGGTCTTCAGACTATCCAAGAAGCACTAGCAGACATCAAGGCATTACAAACCCAGGCAAAAACCCAAAGTAACACAGACAAAGAAGAAATGAAAACCTACCTACAAGAACTGAGGCAAGAGATGAAGGAGATGAAAGATGAAATTAAAAAAGAAATTGCAGAACTTCGAACTGAATTAACTGAAGTAAAAGGAAATGTTGCAGAAATGGATGGAAATATAAAAGTTATTCAACAAAAATTACAAGACAGCGAAAAGAGAATACAAGTGACAGAAGGGAAAATCCAAGATGTGGGACAGAGAGTAGAAGAATATGAAGATCGTAACTACGCCGCCCGCAGAGACTTTGACATAGCAATAACCAATCTAGAACTCCACTCTGCATAACATGGCCTGAGGTTTCAAAACATCGAAGAAGAAAAAGACGAAGATCTGCCTGCAAAAATGGCAGAAGTTATGGGAGCTATTTTGCAGTTAGACCCAACAGACCTGGTAAAAGAGATCGACGAAGTCTACCGAGTTCAGACTGGATACGTTAGGCGCCACAATTTACCCAGAGAAGTCCACATCAAGTTCACAAGAAGAATTGTCAAAGATACGATACTGAGATACACGAAAAACGAGTCTTACCAACGTAATGGAAAAGAAATTGCGATTCTGAAACAAGTTCCGAGGAGAGTCCGAGAGGCTAGAAGACAATATTATTTTCTTACAAGTATTCTAATCAGAAAGAGCATAGCTTTCAGATGGCTGATACCAGAAGGTTTGACCCTAACATGGCAATCAACGAGAGTGAAAATAGAAAGCGTAGAACAAGCACGATCCTTCCTAGCACGTAGTGGACTGGATAGTACTGCACAAATTCAGATTCAAATGCCTAGCGACCAATGCCTAGCGACGAAGTGTTGGGGGCCACAGGTGGTGGAGGGGAAGAAGCGTTGGTGGTAAGGCAGAAACAACTACAGATCTCACAAGACCTAATTTTAGATACCCGACTTCGAGAACCAAAAGAACCCAAAAGGTACTATAAATAAAGATGATACATGATCTGAAAATATTTTCAGTCAATGTAAATGGATTAAATAACCCAAGGAAGAGAAACCAAGTATTAACTAAACTTATGAAACAAAAAGCCCAGATAAGCATCTTACAAGAAGTCCATATCAAAAAATCAAAAAGAAGTCTCCTTAAGAACTCAAAATTGGGAAAATTATACACAAGTTTGGCCAATCAAAAGAAAAGAGGTGTAGCAATGTATATTGATGATTTAATTGAATCCAAAGAAATATATAATGATGGTGATGGAAGGATTTTGATAGTACAATTAGATTTAGAAATAAAACCTTTAACAATTGTCTCAATTTATGCACCAAATGATAATCAAAAACAATTCTATAAAGACCTACATGAAAAAATTAATGAGTTATCAATTGAAAATATGATAATAATAGGAGACTTTAATGCAATATCAGATGACCAAATGGATTATAATGGGAAAAGAAAAGAAAAGAAAAAAAAGGTAATATTACCGGCATCATTCTGGAAAATGAGAACAGAATTGGCATTAAAAGACGTATGGCGAGAACAGCATTTAAAAGATAAACAGTATACTTTTCATTCCAATCCACATAAGACATGGTCTAGAATTGATATGGCATGGGCCCCTACTCATATAATGGAACAAATAAGTGAAATAGAAATAGAAACAAACACTTGGGCTGACCATAACCCTTTATCCATATATTGGAAAGGTAAAAGGATAATAAAGAATTGGTCAATGAATAGAATCATAATAAAAGATCCTGAATATAAGAAATGGATAGAGAAGGAATTAAAGATTTTCTTAAAAATAAATAAAAATGCAGATACTACCCCTCAAAATTTATGGGACACAACCAAAGCATATATACGTGGATTAACAATAGCATTCATAGCAAAAAAAGAATAAAGAAAAGAAAGAATACCAAGAAACATTAGTAGAAGAATTAAGAAAATTAGAAATTTTAATGCAAAAAGAGGAGGACGACAAATTAAAAAATCAGAGAGAATTAATAAGACATAAATTGAGATTAATAGAACAAGAATCAATTGCAGAAAAGATAAAAAGAGCAAAACAAGATTATTTTGAATATGCAAATAAACCTGGAAGATGGCTGGCATATAAACTTAGAAAAGAGAGAGAAAATAAAATTATAAAAAATCTGATGGATTCAAAAGGTACAATAAAACATAGAATAGAAGACAAAAAGGAAATAGCTTCGGAATTTTATAAACAATTACCGTATACAAGAAAGAAGAGATAAGCGAGGATTTAATTTTTGAATATTTGGAACAAATAAAACTTCCAGTTCTAACGGAAGCTCAACAGCAAAGACTAAATAGACCTGTCACAGATATAGAATTAAAACAATCTATAAAGAATCAAAAAAATAATAAAGCGACTGGTCCAGACGCAATACCAGCTGAATTTTACAAACTAGATTTAGAAATATTCTTTTCCAACATGCTTGAGATATATAATCAAATATTGACAACAGGTAAATTACCAAAAACCTGGTCAGAAACTTTAATAACCTTAATACATAAGGCTGATACTAAGAAAGAAAAAATTGAAAATTATAGACCTATCTCATTGTTGAACGTAGACTATAAAATTTTTATATCAATATTTGCCAATAGACTTAAAAGTATTATAAACAACATGATACATAGTGACCAAAATGGATTTTTACCAGGAAGACAAATTAAAAATAATTTAAGAATAATTGTTAATACTTTGGAATACTATGAACAGCACCCTGAAAAGCAAATGGCGCTAGTATTTCTAGATGCTCAAAAAGCATTTGACAACGTGGACTGGAATTTTATGAAAATACAATTAAATAAGACGGAAGTAGGAACAAAGTTTTTTAATATAATAGACGCTATATATTCTGAACAAACTGCTAAAATTATAATAAACAGTGAACAAACAGAAAAAGTAGTTATACAAAGAGGAGTAAGACAAGGTTGTCCAATATCACCATTGTTATTTATTTTAACTTTAGAAGTATTGCTGATAAAAATAAGAGCAGATCAGAAAATAAAAGGATTTAAAATCAGAAAAGAAGTTTATAAAACACAAGCATTTGCAGATGATGTAGTCTTTATTCTAGATGACCAACAGAATCTATCCTAAATTTAATAAATGTGATTGAAGAATATGGGAAAGTCGCAGGATTGAAAATAAATAAGGAAAAGACACAGATACTAATAAAAAATATAACTGAAATACAGAGAAAACACTTAGGAGACTTATCAAACATGAAGATCACGAAAAAGTGAAATACTTAGGGATATGGATGACCTCCAAAGCCCTATCTTTAAAAAACGACAATTATTTAAAATTATTAAGTCAGATTAAAAAAGACTTAGAAATATGGAGTAATCTACAATTATCATTCGTAGGAAGAATCTCCACAGTTAAAATGAATATCCTTCCAAAAATATTATTCCTTTTCCAAGTGATTCCAATAAATCCAGGAGCGAAATTCTTTGCCGAATTGAATAAGATAATAAGAAAATTTATTTGGCAAGGTAAAAAATCAAGAATAAAACAAAATTCATTAGAAGACCGTAAGGAGAGAGGGGGCCTGGGGCTCCCAAATTGGAAACTATGTTATCATGCCATGGCTCTGACATGGATAAAAGAATGGCTTACACTAGAAAATCAAAGATTGCTTAACCTAGAAGGCCACGACTTGATGGTCGGGTGGCATGCATTTGTATGGTATGATAAGTTAAGAACCCACTCATATTTTTAAAAATAAAGAAAGGCATTGATAGAAGTGTGGAATGAAATAAAGAAAAATCATTTTTTAGTAATGCCAGAATGGGTTTCACCCCTTGAAGCCATAGTGCACCCAAATCTTTTTTTTTTTTTTTGAAAAAAAGTTTTATTAGTTTTTATCAAAGTTATACAAACTGACATAATGGGAAACTTTTCAAACATTATTTCTCATATTACAAACCACGACCACTCAAGGTTATATAAGAAACATAAAATAAGTCAAAAAGATATGTATAAAAGTTTTCCCCCCTAACAATTACACTAATCTCTTTCCCCCCCCAACCTCCCCCCCTCCTCGAACTTCCCAGAGTGAAATCAAATTATCACTTCCCTCAAAATCAAAATCATACATACTTAAATTCTATATTAACTATTATCTCTCCCTAACCCTACTACTTTCACACCCAAATCCATTTAGGCTCTTTATACTAATAAAAAATCCTAAACTATTCATATATTATTTGAAGTTTTTTTGAGTGATATTTAATTTGAATATAATCAATCCATTTTTTCCAGTCCAATATATATTTTTCATTCGAGTGATCCTTCATGTAGGCCGATATCTTCGCCATCTCTGCTAGATTCATGACCTTTATTGTCCATTCTTGAATTGTGGGTAACTCTTCCTTCTTCCAATATTGAGCGATCAAGAGTCTCGCTGCTGTTATTAGATTCAATATCAATTTAGTCTCTGTACTTGTACAGTCTGTGGTAATACCTAATAAGAACAACTGTGGTATAAACTTCAATTTTTTCTTAAGAACATTTTGCATAATCCACCATATTTTTATCCAAAATGCTTTTACTTTTACACATGTCCACCACACATGAAAGTAAGTAGCGTCCATACAATCACATTGCCAGCATTTAGGCTGTATATCAGGATACATACTAGCCAACTTCTTAGGATCCAAGTGCCATCTATAAAGCATTTTATAAAAGTTTTCTCTCAAATTTTGAGCTTGTGTGAATTTAACATTTCTTACCCAAATTACTTCCCATGTATCTAATGTAATCGTTTCCTCAAAATTCTGTGACCATTTTATCATACAATCCTTAATTAATTCTGTTTCGGAGTCTTTTTCTATAAGGATATTATATATTCTTCTTATGTGCTTTGGGCCTTGGTCCTTAATTTGTTTTATTAATTGTCCTTCCTGTTGTTCCATACCAAGTCTTTGATCCTTTTGCCATCTATCCTTCAACTGAGCATATTGAAACCATGTTTGCACTAATCCTTCTTCTTTTAAATCATTCAAAGATTTTAATTGTAATACTCCATCAGTTAATTTCAATAATTCCTTATATGTTACAACATCTTGCCTTTGTTCTATACTAGTATTCTCTATTGCGTGTCTGGGCACCACCCATATAGGTACTTTATAATCCATTATCCCTTGATATTTTCTCCAGACACGCAACAGAGCATTCCTTAGTACATGGCTCTTGAAAGTCCTGTCCTCCTTTTGATTATAAACCAAATATGCATGTCAGCCATATAACAATTCATACCCTTCTATATTCAATATCATTTCATTAGTTAAATTTACCCAGTCACTTATAGCTACCAAAACTGTTGCATCATAATACAATTTCAAATTAGGCAATTTTAGGCCACCTCTTTCTCTCATATCCTGCATTATTTTCATTTTTATTCTGGGTTTTTTCCCTTGCCATACATATTTATTAATTCCTCTCTGCCATTCCAACAATTTTGACTCATTTTTAAGTATTGGAATCATTTGAAACAAAAACAAAAATTTAGGTAAAACATTCATTTTGATTACCGCTATCCTCCCCAACAATGATAATTGCAATTTTTTCCATTTATCCATCTCTATCTGTATCTTGGACCATAAAGTTTCATAGTTGTACTTATATAATTTTCCATTGTCTACTGAAATATAAACCCCCAGGTATTTTACTTTCTTCACAATCTCACACCCAGTTACCTTTACCAAACCTTCTTTTTGATTCCCTGTCATATTTATTGTTATCATCTTGGTTTTCCCCACATTAATTTTGAAACCAGATACTTTTCCATACTCCTTGATAATTTCCATTAATACCTTAGTAGATTGTAGAGGCTGTGTTAATGTTACCACCACATCATCTGCAAATGCACGCACTCTATAATCATGGTGTTTAACTTTAATCCCCCTTATTTCCTCTACTTTACGTATTTTATTTAACAACATTTCCAAAGTTAATATAAACAATAACGGTGATAATGGGCAACCCTGCCTTGTACCTTTACCAATTTGAAAAGAATCTGTTAAATTCCCATTAATTATTATCCGTGCAGTTTGTTCTTTATATATTGCTTTAATAGACTGAGTAAAATATTCTCCCATTTGCATCTTTTGAAGTATCTTTTCCAAAAATTGCCAATTCAATCTATCGAACGCTTTCTCAGCATCTAAAAACATTAGCACCGCCGGAGTCTGAATATCTCTCCTAAGATACTCCAATATATTCACAATTTGTCTAACATTCTCTCTCATCTGTCTACCTTGTATAAAACCTGTTTGATCTTTATGTATTATCTGTTGCATAATTGGCATCAGTCTGTTAGCTAAAATTTTTGTAAAGATTTTATAATCTATATTAAGCAGTGATATAGGTCTATAATTCTTAGGCTGAGTGTGATCTTTATCTTCTTTTGGAATTAGTGAAATAAAAGATGTTTTCCATGATGGAGGGATCCTATTTCCTTCTTGTATTTTATTAAATAATTCTTTAAGTGGTTCTACTATCTCATCCTGACAGCTCTTATAATACACTGCTGTCAAACCATCCGTGCCTGGTGCTTTACCTATTTTTAACTGTTTAATTGCCAGTAAAATCTCCTCTTTAGTTATATATGAATTTAATTTCTCTTTTTGTGCTTCGGGGATTTTAAGAGTGCACTCCTTATCTAAATATCTATCTATGTCAGTACCTTGTATTTTATCTTTTGTGTACAAATCTCTATAAAAATCTATAAAAGCCTTTTTAATCAAATCCTGTTGAAATACCTCTTTACCTTTATATAATACCTTATCTATTGTTCGCGTTTTTTGATTTTTCCTTAACATATATACAGTGATCCCTCTATTATCGCGAGGGTTCCGTTCCAAGACCCCTCGCGATAATCGATTTTTCGCGATGTAGGGTTGCGGAAGTAAAAACACCATCTGCGCATGCGCGCCCTTTTTTTCTATGGCCGCGCATGCGTAGATGGTGGAGTTTGCGTTCCCCGCCGCCCACGCAAAGGGGAAACCCCGATTCGGCTCCTCGCTGCTGCTGCGCTACCGAGCAGATCAGCTGCTGGGCGGCCGAAGGAACCTTCCCTGGGTCTTCCCCCTCTTGCTGGCGGGCAGGCGAGCGGCGGGCATCAGCGAGGAGCCGGGGTTTCCCCTTTGCGTGGGCGGCCAGGAAGACCCAGGTTGGGGGTTCGGGGGGGTGCTGGGAAGCCCCCCAGGCTGGCTGCGACCTTTTAAAACAGCCGCGCCGCTTCCCAGCTGAGTCCTGAAGCCAAACGCGGAAGTTCGCCTTTGGCGTTTGGCTTCAGGACTCAGCTGGGAAGCGGCGCAGCTGTTTTAAAAGGTCGCAGCCGGACAGGTTTGGGGGGGTGCTGGGAAGCCCCCCAGGCCGGCTGCGACCTTTTAAAACAGCCGCGCCGCTTCCCAGCTGACTCCCGAAGCCAAACGCGGAAGTGGGGTTTTTTTAAATTAATATATTTTTTTAAATCGCGATATAGCGTTTCGCGAAGATCGAGATCGCGAAACTCGAGGGATCACTGTACTAACCATCTACCAGGTTTATTGGCATTACAAAAATTATTATGTTTTGCATATTGCAAGTTAGTAGCTACTTGGTCTGAAACCAACATGTTAAATTGTGATCTTAATAATGTAATTATTTCTCTAATTTTCTTATCTTCTGGGTTATATATCAGTTCTTGTTCTTTCTTTTTAATTTCTTTTTCCAATTCCTCTTTTTTTTGTTTCTGTTTCCGTCTATAAACATTATTCTGGTTTATTAATACCCCCCTCATAAAGGCTTTACTTGCGTCCCAGACCATATCTATCGTTGTTTCCTTTTGCATATTTAAGATAAAAAATTCCTTCATCACCTTTTTACATTCCGAAACATTCCCATCATATCTAAATAAATTTTCATTTAGACGCCACGTTCTCCTAGGTTTCTCTCCCGTTTCCAACTCCATCCATACTGGACTATGGTCTGACAGCGTTCTTGGACAAATCTTTATCTTCTTAACCCTAGAACAAAAATCATTTGTTATTAGTATAAAGTCAATTCTTGAGAATGAGTGATGCCTATCTGAAAAAAAAGTAAAATCTTGTTCTTTATCATTCCTTTCTCTCCATAAGTCTCTTAATTCTATATCATCCATCATATCAAAAAACGATTTAGGGAGCTTAGCCTTATTTTGAATATTCTTAGAAGGGCCCTTCTTGTCTATTTTAACATCAATTACTCCATTCCAATCTCCCATCACTATATATGATTTACTATCCAAGTTTATTAATTTTTTGTGTAATAACTCATAAAATTTTCCTTGCTGTTGGTTAGGTGCATATATTCCAACTACCATAAAATTCTTTGTCTCTATTGTTAAGTCAATTATTATATATCTGCCCAGATTATCAGCTTCAATCACTTTAGCTTTAAGATCAGGTCTTACATATACAACAACTCCATTCTTTTTTTCCGGAGCCGATGCAATATATGATGTCCCTAGTTTTGCGTTCTGTAAAAACTTTTGATCTTCCTGTCTTATATGAGTCTCTTGCAAGCATATTATATCATTTTTAAATTGTTTCAAATAATGAAATACTTTTCTTCTTTTTTGCGGTGAGTTTAAACCATTAACATTCCATGTCAAAAATTTAATTGCCATCTTTGGCACCCGAAAGCCTCTGGAGCACTGCCTCCAGGTTCGCTGGAGTCGTTTTAGATCTGGCTCCTCCCACTGCTTTCGATCCATCCACCACTTGGGCATATGTCATCAAGGGTAGCTTGGTCTCTTGCTCTCTACGCCTTGCTACTGCGCATGTTTGCCTCTGGTCTTGTGGTTTTAGATGTTTCTGGGTTTTACCCCGAACCATTATCTCTTCTGGTGGTTGTATTGCGCCTTCTTGTATAGCCATCGCTCCTTCCTGTGCCTGCTCCTTCGTTGGTGCTATTGCTTGTTCCTGACGTGCCTTTAAAATTTTTTCATAAAAGTCTCTTGCTTTCACTACTGTATTAAGACGATGCCTTTCTCCCTTGTATGTAACTATTAATCCATATGGGACATCCCATCTATATTGTACTTGTCGCATTTTTAGCTCAGAAACCAGAAAAGAATAGTCCTTCCTTGCTTTCAACATCTTAGGAGGGATTTCTTTCAGTACAGCAACTTCTTGCCCTAGAACTTGAAGTTTGTTTTGAAATGAGTGTTGTATAACTCTGTTTCTTGCACCTCTTGTAACAAAATATATAACAACATCTCTTGGTAATTTCCTTTGTCTGGCAATCCAGGAGTTCACACGGTAAATTTTATCGATATTCCAAGCCCAGTCAACATCTTTGTCCTCTAGAAATTTCTCCAGGGCGTCTGCAAAGATTTGTCTTAAATCTTCTCCTTCATTTTCTCTCAGACCTCTTATTCTGATAGCCCCTTCCATAGATCTATATTGCATCATTACACATTCAGCATCTGATATTTCTATCTTCTCTTGTACCTCCTCCATTTTATTTTCCAGCTGTAAATTAACTTGTTCGATTTCTTGTATTTGTGACAGTATCCCTTGAAATGCTAAAACAATATCCTCCCTCATCGCGTCATGTTGATGTTGAATTGTTTCCATCACACCATCAACTTTTTCCTCCCATTTCTCCTCCATTTTCTGAATTTTTCCATCTAGCTCTTCTGATTGTTTTTTAAATCCCATTTGTAATGCCTGGTGCAGCTCCTGTATAGTTGTGGCTGGTGGATCTAGGAATGGTGTGCACCCAAATCTTAAAGGAAAAGGTAAGATTTGGAAATATAGTGATCTGTTAAATAATCAATTAAAATTAAGAACAAAACAAGAGTTATACGAGTTAGGTATAGATTTAGATTGGTGGCATTATATGCAGATTAGTTCTAGATATCAAATAGACGTAAAGACTTACATTTTTTAAAAAGAAAATAATGTACTGGGCAAATTATTATTCCAAAATCAAACAAAGACAATAGGAAATGTTTATAAATATTTACTAAATCATAGAACGATAGGTTGGATATTGAAAAATAATATGATCAGTTGGTGCAAAAATTTTGGCAAAGAGATTGATTTAGATACTTGGGAAAAGATATGGATGTATAATTGGAAAATAACAAAATCAATCTCTTTCAAAGAAAATCAAATTAAGATGTTTTATAGATGGCACCTTCCACCATATAAAATCTCTAAAATGTTTCCTTCGGTATCGCCCATGTGTTGGAAATGCAAAAAAGAAGTTGGCACATATTACCATGCATGGTGGACCTGTCCGGAGACAAAAATATTTTGGAATAAAGTAGAGAATTGGATAAATGAAATAACAAAGAAGATTAAAAAATCTCCTGAATTTTTTTTATTGGGTATTTCAAATATAAAGTATAAAAAAGAAATTTACTATTTAATAATACATATATTGACGGCGGCACGAATAACATTCGCGCAGAAATGGAAAGAAAAGACGATACCGAAAGACACTGAGGTGTTTAAAAAAATTACAGAGTGTGCAGAACTAGACATGATGACTAAAAGGTTGAATAATCAAACTGAAACAGAATTTTATAAAATTTGGGATAAAGTATATGATTGGTGGAATGTTAAAAATAGTATTAAAAATTAAACATATAAGAATAAATGACTACTTAAAAATCATAAGATAGAATTATATAGTTTATATAGTTTATATTATAACTAACTCAGAAGTGTTTATATTATCTTCTTTTTGTATTACTAATAATTTGTTTATTGCTCTTTGATATATATATACATATAAGTATATTATTATTATTTTTTGTTCAAAAAAAAATATATATAAAGAAACTCAATCAACAATCTTAATTTTAAAAATCTATAATTAAATTTAATGATAATGTAATCTTCAAGTGTGGCTTTTCTGCTTAGATCTTGTAACAGTTAGAGTTTTTTATATTTTGTATTAGTTAGACTTCTATGATAAGCGGAGCAATAGTAGCTCCTTAAATGTTCAATGTTGTATGTCTTTGTTCGTTTTACTTTGAAAATAATAAAAAATATTTTTTTAAAAAAATAAACAGCAGGGGGGAGAAGACCGACCCCTGAGAAACCCCAGGTTTCTTCAATCTCTCTCTCTGGCTGGGCTCTGCCCCACGGCTCCAGTTTCAGCCACTGCTAAAGTGACCCACAAGATAGAAATGAAGGGGCTGCCTGCCACCTTGGAGGGCGCAGCGGACGGTGGAGGGTGCTTGGAGGAAGGCTGCCTCAGCCAGGGAGAGGCAGCACCTGACTGGCCCCTGCCACCGCCAGTTGACGGGCTCAGCTGAGGCGGGGCGGGCAGGTCCAAGGGCACTCAGAGCAAAGCTGTCTCAGCCGAGCCGGGTGAGCATCTGTGGAAGGGGCTGTCAGGTGTGCCTCTCCCCAGCTGAGTCAGCCTCTCTCCAAGTACCCTTCACCATACACCACACCCTCCCAAAGATGCCCCCGAAGGTGGAAGATTGGAGTGGGGGCTGATGCTCCCACTGGACAATCAGTGCTGCCCGAGTTAGCCAGTCCCAGTGGAGGCAGTGGCGGACACGGTGGCAACTGCTGAGATGGCTCCGGCAGCTTCCCTTCAAGGAGAAACAGCACCTTCAGGGCGTGTTCACTGACCTCCTCAGATTCGGTGGCAGCCTGCGGCTCCTCGAAGGGAAGCTGCCAGAGCCGCCTCAGCAGTTGCTGCCGCCACTGCCTCCCATCCCACCTTGGCAACATTTGATGTATAAGGTGCACCCAATTTTTAAAGCACTTTTTTGAAGTAAAAAGGTGCATCTTATACACCGAAAAAGACTAGCAACACGAAAAAAGGAATGAGAAAATTTTTGCCTGTAATCTTTTTAAAATGACAGATGAACTAAACCTTAAAGACAGTTAGAACACAACAATTTACATATTATTCAGGTCAATATAGTTCCTGGACTGATATGGTTTATCTGTTAAATAATGGTTTATCCACAAAGATAAATTTAGAAATAGAGGAAACTATAACTGATACAAATTATTGGGCCGATCATAATCCAATAAGAATTAAACTGAAAGGGCAAAAGAAAATTAGAAGTTGGACATTAAAAAGCGCAATTTTAAACCATACGGAGTTTGAATTAAAGATGGAGGATCAATTAGATTTTTTTTCAAAACTAATAAAAAAGAAGATACAAACTGTCAAAACTGGTGGGACATGATTAAGGCTTTATGAGAAGGGTGGCGATCGCATATATGGCTAAAGAGAACTGTAATAAAAAACAATCACAAAGAAAATTATAGGAAGAATTAAAAATAGAAAAGACTAAACTTCAACTTGAACCCAACTGAGACAAAGCAACAAATTAATTTTATTAGACATAAAATGAATAATATTGATAAGACAGAATTAGCACAATAAATAAGATATGTCAAACAAAACTATTTTGAAAATGCCAACAAACCTGGAAGATTTGAATCAAAAAACAAAGAGAAGAAACAAGAACTGATAAATTACATAATGAGCTTGGAGAATTTATTTATTGATTTGATTTGCTTTGATTTGCTTTGATTTGCTTTGATTTGCTTTGATTTGCTTTGATTTGCTTTGATTTGCTTTGATTTGATTTGTGTGCCGCCCCTCTCCGTAGACTCGGGGCGGCTCACAACAACAATAAAACAATTCAAGACAAATCTAATAATTTAAAAACATTAAAAATAACCATTATTAAAGCAGACATACACACAAACATACCATACATGAATTGTATAGGCCCGGGGGAGATGTCTCAATTCCCCCATGCCTGACGGCAGAGGTGGGTTTTAAGGAGTTTACGAAAGGCAAGGAGGGTGGGGGCAGTTCTAATCTCAGGGGGAGCTGGTTCCAGAGGGTTGGGGCCGCCACAGAGAAGGCTCTTCCCCTGGGACCCGCCAAACGACATTGTTTAGTCGACGGGACCTGGAGAAGGCCAACTCTGTGGGACCTAATCAGTCACTGGGATTTGTACAGCAGAAGGCGGATCCAGTAAACAGGTGGTGGAACTCACAGCTCCAATGGCCTTGTCCACTTCATCAGGTGTCACCAGATCAAACTCTTCCCAAACAGGTGGACAAGTACGGGCCCCAGTCACCTCGACTGGCTCGTTGTCAGTCAACTCTGTTATCCAATCAGATTTGAGGTCCGCCCGGATCCGAGCAACTTTATAGATATGAAGGTCTTGGCATATTCTTCCCATGTAGGATTTAGAGATTTCTGGTGACGTTTTGATGAGGTCCCACTCGTCATCTTCAGGCTAGTGCTTCTGTCCTTGTTTTAGGGCGAACAAGGACAGATCTCTAAATCCTACATGGGAAGAAACCCGAATATGCCAAGACCTTCAAGGACAGTGTTCGCCCTAGAACAAGGACAGAAGCACCAGCCTGAAGATGACAAGTGGGACCTCGTCGAAATGTCGCCAGAAATTACTGAATCCTACACGGGAAGAAACCCGAATATGCTCAGGCCGTCATACCTGTACCCGTGAAAATCTACAAAAACACACACACACACACACATATGTAGATTGTTCTTTTTTAAAAAAAATATTTTTTATTATTTTCAAAAAAAGACAAACAAAGACATACAACATTGAACATTTAAGGAGCTGCCATTGCTCCGTTTATCGTAGAAGTCTAACTAGTACAGAATATTAAAAACTCTAACTATTACCAGATCTATGCAGAAATACCACTCTTGTGAATTACATTATTATTAAATTTAATTCTATGTTTTTAACATTAAACTTATTAATTAAATTTCTTTGTATCTTAAAAAATAATATACTTGTATATATACATATATATGTATGAAGAGAAATAAACAAATTATTAGTAATACAAAAAGAAGATAAAATAAGCACTTCTAAGTTAGTTATAATATAAACTATTTAATTCTATCTTATAATTCTTCAAATAGTCATTTATTCTTATATATTTAATTTTTAATACTATTTTTAACATTCCACCAATCATATACTTTATCCCATATTTTGTAAAATTCTGTTTCAGTTTGGTTGTTCAAACGTTTAGTCATCATGTCTAATTCTGCACATTCTATAATTTTTTTGAATACCTCAGTATCTTTCGGTATCATCTTTTCTTTCCATTTCTGTGCGAATACTATTCGTGCTGCCACCAATATACTTTATATTTGAAATACCCAATAAGAAAAATTCAGGAGATTTTTTAATCTTCTCCTTTGTTATTTCATTTATCCAATTCTCTACTTTATTCCAAAATATTTTAGTCTCCGGACAGGTCCACCATGCATGATAATATGTACCAACTTCTTTTTTGCATTTCCAACAAATAGGCGATACAGATGAAAACATTTTAGAAATTCTATATGGTGGAAGGTGCCATCTATAAAACATCTTAATTTGATTTTCTTTGAAAGAGATTGATTTTGTTATTTTCCAATTATACATCCATATCTTTTCCCAAGTATCTAAATTGATCTCTTTACCAAAATTTTTGCACCAACTGATCATATTATCTTTCAATATCCAACCTATCGTTCTATAGTTTAGTAAATATTTATAAACATTTCCAATTGTCTTTGTTTGATTTTGGAATAATAATTTACTCAATACATTATTTTCTTTTTTAAAAATATAAGTCTTTACGTCTATTTGATATCTAGAACTAATCTGCATATAATGCCACCAATCTAAATCTATACCTAACTCGTATAACTCTTGTTTTGTTCTTAATTTTAATTGATTATCTAACAAGTCACTATATTTCCAAATCTTACCTTTTCCTTTAAGATTTGGGTGTACAATGGCTTCAAAGGGTGAGACCCATTCTGGCATTACTAAAAATGATTTTTCTTTATTTCATTCCACACTTCTATCAATGCTTTTCTAATAACATTATTTTTTAAATATGAGTGAGTTTTTAATTTATCATACCATACAAATGCGTGCCAACCGACCATCAAGTCGTGACCTTCTAGATTAAGCAATCTTTGATTTTCTAATGTCAGCCATTCTTTTATCCATGTCAGGGCTGTGGCATGATAATATAGTTTCCAATTTGGGAGAACGAGGCCTCCTCTTTCCTTACGATCTTCTAATGAATTTTGTTTTATTCTTGATTTTTTACCTTGCCAAATAAATTTTCTTATTATCTTATTCAATTTGGCAAAGAATTTCGTTCCTGGATTTATTGGGATCACTTGGAAAAGAAACAAAATTTTTGGAAGGATATTCATTTTAACTGTGGAGATTCTTCCTACGAATGATAATTGTAAATTACTCCATATTTCTAAATCTTTTTTGATCTGACTTAATAATTTTAGATAATTATCATTTTTTAAAGATACGGCTTTGGAAGTCATCCATATCCCTAAGTATTTCACTTTTTTCGTAATCTTCATGTTTGATAGATCTCCTAAATATTTTCTCTGTATTTCAGTCATATTTTTTGTTAATATCTGTGTCTTTTCCTTATTTATTTTCAATCCTGCAACTTTCCCATATTCTTCGATCACATTTATTAAATATGTAGATTGTTCTGAGTTTTCTATGAAAACATGTGTGTGTGTGTGTGTGTGTGTGTGTGTGTGTGTTGTGGTTGGCTCTGGCCCAGCCCCTGCCCCAAGGAATGTGGAGGTGGATGCAGGGGAAACATCAACATGTCATAGGCCTGTTTTATTGCCGACAGAGTCAGGTAGTGCAGTTTCCTCGGACAAAGAAGAAGGTGGGGGTGACTTAGAAGAGGGGGGCTTGGCACACAACCCAGGAAGCCAATCTCCATTATCTTCGGTCAATTCGGATGAGGAAGTATTAGATCCATGCTTGTGCAGAATTATGCATCGAAGAGACCAATTGAAGAAATATTACAGGAGATAAGAGAGGCCACCTGTGTTTGGGTGGGGCTCCAGTAATTAGAGCTGCTGATATAAATAGCAGCATGCTGGCTTGGCCATTGTGGAAGATTATCTTATCGTTGTTCTTCAGGACCGTGCCTTGCTGTTTCCGGACTTTGTTTGATTTTTCACGACTTTGAAACCAAAGCAGAGCAAAGTGTGTGTATTTCACTTCGTGGAAGAAGGAGGGCTGTGACATTCCATCACAGCTGCTAGCTAAGTACTTAAGGACTGATTAAGGGGATTGTACAGACTACCAGGCTGTTTTGGGACAAGTGCTCTTTGCAATACAAAAAGGGTGCTTTGTCTCTTTTGAATTTTTGTGATAAATTTTTGAACTTTCAAGTGTGTGTGTGTGTCTGAAATTTGTACCCTTGAATTTTCAAGAGACTCATACCATGAAGCCTGGCAGAACAGAATGATCTTCCACCATTCAGACACACACCGTTCCAGAGTGAAGTGTTTTGGATTGTTTGCTTCTCTTTTTTCTGGCATTTATCTGATCATGGCTGCTGGTATGGTGGAAATGCAAGCAGTCTTCGATGCTCTGAGATTGGAAATCCAAGGGTTAACGCAGACAGTGCTGCAATTACAGAACCAGGTGGATACATTATCTCAGCAACCTGTCATTACACAGGTGCAGCCAGCAGCTCCTGCCCCACAGTCCCTACCAAGGAGGAAATGCTTTGTGGCTCTGCCTGAAAAATTCTGGGCTGACAGATGCATATTTGCAGCTTTCCTCAGTCGAGTGCAGTTGTTTATTAATGTACAACTGCCCCATTTTCCAAGAGATGCAGAGAAGGTGGCGTTCCTCTGCAGTTTGTTGGCTGGCCCCGCTGCTTCCTGGGTGTCTCCATTTCTGGACAGAGATGATCCAATACTGCAGGATTATACCGTCTTTTGCGCCCAGTTGCGATGGCAGTTTTCAGATCCGGTGTGGGAGCAGATGGCCACAAGGGCGTTGAAACAGCTGAAACAAGGTTCGTGGAATATTTAAGTGACTTTCGTAGCCTCAGTGGACAGATGCAGTGGAATGAGGCCGCTTTGATGGAGGTGTTTCAGGATGGCTTGTCAGAGACTATGCTTGATGAGCTGGTGCACGAGGCCCTGCCGGGCACCCTGGATGAGCTGGAGCAGCATTGTTTGGCCATTGAGGCTCGGCTGCTTGCTCGAGAGGTGCGCCAGTCCTGCCCCTGTGTTTTGGGCATCACGCCAGTGCCTGTTCCATGGCAGGGGGTGTCCACTATGCCCATGGAGGTGAACTTCGTGCGACCCCATTTGTCCCCGGAGGACAGAACACAGCGATGTGTGACAGGCTGGTTCTTCTATTGCGGGGGGGGGCAGGTCATTTTGTGAATGCCTGTCCCTGCCAATGAAGGAGCATGGTTGCTGCTGTGGTTTCAAATCCTCCCAGTCCTCCTGTTGTGATGCCGACTCTTGCAGGACAGCTCCCAGAGTCGGCAACTCCTGTTCCCACCGTAGGTCTGGATTCCTCGATGGCTGTCCCCATGCATCTGGTTTCCCCGCCAGATGTGCAGTCAGGAAATGAGGGCGGCCCGGCTTGGTGGCAACCCTAGGTAGGGCTGGTATTTCATCGGTTAAGGATTCTTTGGATAACAAGCCCAGAACGTACTGTCACCTCACGATTAATGTCAAGTTCCTGGTGGATCGGCGTACTCAATCGATTTCTGCTCTTGCCCTCGTGGATTTGGGGGCCACCACGAATTTCCTGGATGAAGAGTTTGCACAGAGACATTTGTTGCCCTTGTGTCCTGTGAACCCTCCGTTGACTGTAGAAACCATTGATGGGCCAATGTTGTTGTCTGGGCCCATCCGTTTTCAGACCTTGCCGGTGCGGATCAGCATCAGGACTCATGAGGAGGCTTTACAATTTTATGTCATGTGGGGCCTCCATTTCCCTCTTGTCTTGGGGTTGTCATGGTTAAGGGCGCATGATCCTCAGGTAGCGTGGTCACAGAACATCATCATGTTTCCCAGTTTACAATGTGTAGACCCCCATTGTCACATTTGTGCCTCGCAAGGGCTCGTTACCATAGGGCCTCGCTGAGTTTGCGGATGTCTTTAATGAAAAAGAGGCGGATAGCATGTCACTGCATCGCCCTTATGATTGTGCCATAGAACTGTTACCCGATGCCAAGTTGCCGGCTGGTTGTTTGTACCCTGTGTCGGAACCTAAATTAGTGGCCCTCAAGGATGTCATAGATAAAAATCTAGCCAAAGGGTTCATCAGGCCATCGACCTCCCCGTTGTCAGTGCCCGTCTTGTTTGTTAAAAAAATAGACTGGGGACTTACGTCTGTTTTGTGATTACCGGCGCCTGAACGCCATCACGGTGCGCAATCACTATCCCTTGCCCCTGATTCAGAAATTAATGGAATGTTTATGAGCTGCCACTGTTTTTTCCAAGACAGACCTACACAGCGCTTAAAATTTGGTTCATATAAGGCCAGGGGATGAGTGGAAAACAGCGTTTGGCACCCGATACGGGCATTTTGAATATACAGTTATGCCTTTTGGCCTCACAAATGCCCCGGCTGTTTTCCAGCATTTGAGGAATGATATATTCAGGGACATATTAGACCATTTTGTGGTCATATATCTGGATGACATTTTAGTGTACTCCCCCTCCAAGTCTAGTCATTTGGGACATTTGCGCCGGGTTCTGCTCCAGTTGAGAGAGCATTGTTTATATGCTAAGCTGGAGAAGTGTCAGTTTCTGCATACCACCATAGAATTTTTAGGTCATGTCATTTCTCCAGGGGGCATAGCCCTGGACCCGGGCAAGGTGTTAGCATTAAAAACCTGGCAACCCCCAAAGAGAGTCAAGGATGTGGAGAGGTTGTTGGGGTTTGCAAACTACTAGTGCACATTCATACCAGGGTTTACCCAGTTGACTGCACCTCTTGCCCGGTTGTTGCAAAAACAGGTCTCGTTCCATTGGGGTGAGGAGGAGCAGCGGGCTTTTGTAGCTCTTAAGGATGCTTTCATGAAAGAGCCCTTGTTGCAGCATCCAGATCCATGTCAGTCGTTTGTCGTTGAGGCCAACGCCTCTGATGTTGCCGTTGGAGCTGTCCTTCTACAGGCACGTCCCGAAGGTGGCACCTTGTTTCCGTGTGCTTACCACTCCAGAAAACTCATGCCCTCAAAACTACACAATCTGGGAAAAGGAACCTTTGGCAGTCAAGTCAGCGTTCGAGACGCTATCCTAGTCTCCCTTAATTTTAAAAAAAAAATCAGCAAAAATGTGTGATACATACAGAACATAGTTTGTTGGCTATGAATAAAAATTAACTGACTTGAAAAGGCCCTGGGTTGGGCCTAGAGGCAAAAAGGAGTTGTGACGTTCCTTCAATATACCAGGGTGATCCAACAGGAAAAAAACATATAGCCCCTCCCTGGTACAAAGCTGAAGGGATCACATCTGGTGGCCTAGAGGTTAATTCTCTGCCTTAAGGCCCCAGGATCAAATCCCAGTAAGGGATTTGGCCAGAACAAGGCCGAAATAGCACTATCCTAGTCTCCCTTAATTTAAAAAAAAAATTCAGCAAAAATATGTTTTATATATATATATATATATATACTGCTCAGAAAATAAAGGTAATAGTCAATGTAATAATTTAGGGTATTTAAATATATTAGATATATATAAATATATATATTAGAAGATTCATCACATATTTGTTAATTGTTTCCTTTTTGTTGTTGTTTGTTATGTGTGCTTTATCAATAAAAATTTTCAAAAAAAGAAAAAGAAAACTTCTCGCAAGTTCAATCAAGCTTTTTCAGAATTTTTTGAGAATTTTTCAGTTACAATGTGTTTCCCTGGACACAACACTGAGGAACATGATGGAGCTACAAGTGTCAGGTAGTGAGTCTTCGGAGAGATGCAATTTGGGATGGCAGGGTGGGCTGTGCCATGAAATGCGCCTCTCAGTGGCTGCAGCTTTCGTGGTGGTGGGTATGGTGATAGAATTTCCAAAAGCAGCTTGGGAAAACCTAAAAGACCAGGCAACTTGTTGCTTGTTCTCTCCCTGCCCCCCCCCTGGTCAAAAAAGAGCCCACAACAAAATGAGCAGCTCCCAGCTGGGGAAAGTTGTGAGTAATCCTTGTCAGCCTCAGGACATGTCTGTTTCTGAGGATGATGAGCCAGGTTCCTTGGTTTATTCTGGGTTAAGGAGGTTATCAGATGGAAGGGAAGCCAAGAGTGAAGTTGACAGTGATTTAGGAGTGTCTCAGGGAGCTGATGTTACAATGGAAAGTTGGTCCCTGTCAGATAGTGATCTAGAGGTAGAAAGCAAATGGCTAGATCCAGGATATAAATTCCAAGTGTCTAATAATGATTTTCTGATCAAGTAGTGTTTGAAGTAAGAGTGTGTGGTGGCCTTATTGTCCCAAATGAAACTGTGCCATCCGGACTGAATGTTATGTCCTTCCAAGGCGAGCCGCATCCACTCTCTAACCCAGGTTAGGACTGTGGCTTGGTAGTATCAATCAATATCAACTTTATTTGATTAGTCTAACAGCTAATAACAAAGAAAAGAAGCAATTAAATTTGAAAAAGTTAAATATGATAGATTTACACGCTGATAATTCAAATAGAGGGACATATTATTCAGCAAGACACAATAAGTTTAGTTGTATTGATTATATATTCATGAACAAAACAGGAAATATTCAAGTTAAAAAGGCAGAAATCAAAAGTAATTGGATATCTGATCATGCAGCTATAACGGCAGTTATAAAGATAGACCCTACTGGTAGAGAAAGAATTTGGAGATATAACACAATTGTCTCAGTAAGTGAAGAAAATAAGGAAAAAATTCAGAAAGATATTCAGGAATTTTATGAAATAAATCAAAAGGACGGAATGAGACAATCAGTTATCTGGGACACGAAGAAGGCAGTTATTAAGGGTAATCTAATTAGTATGGAGTCCTATATCAGAAAAAGTTGGGGGATGGAAAGGGAAAAAAGAATAAGGGAAATAGAATCAATAAGAGAAAATTTGAGAATAACCAGAAATAAAGAATGGAATGACTTATTAAAACTTAAACAAAGACAATTAAAGGACATAGAGGAAGAAAATTGGAATAATATGAGTATAGCAGTGAAACAGAGAATTGAAATATGGAGGGGAAAAAATCAGCATTACAAATGGCGAAATACTTTAAAAAAAGAAAAGAAAAATTAATAATAAATGGTTTGAAGGATAAGGATGGAGTAATGAAATATGGTAACAGAGAATTAGAAAATGTAATAAGAGAATTTTATGCAAAACTATATGAAAAAGAACATGTTATGTTACAAGAAATAGAGGTTAAAGAAAGGCTGAATGAGGAAGAAAGACAAATGTTAAATGCAAATATAACAAGGGATGAAATAATTAAAGTGGTAAAAGGGTGAATATTATAAAACGTATATAGAAATTTTATTACCGCATTTGGAGAAACTGTTTAACAATATCCTCATAACACTAGATGTTCCACAAACATGGAAGGTGTCTGAAATTGTAAAAATTCCTAAAACAGGTCGAGACTTAAAAGAACCAGGTTCCTACTGCCCAATTAGTCTGCTAAATCAAGATTATAAAATTTTTATGAAAATTTTAGCAAATAGGTTGGAAAATATATTGCCAAGGATAATTGGGAAAGACCAGTATGGTTTTATAAAAGAGAGAAGAATATATGAGCCAATTAGAAATATAGTGAATGTGCTGCACCATGCTACCAAAACTAAAAGGAAAATGGGATTACTAAAGTTAGATGTTTACAAAGCTTTTGACAAAATAAATCATGAGTATTTGTTCAAATTATGCAATAGTTTGAATATGGGGAAAGGGTTTTGTCAAATAATAAAAGAAATATACAAGGACAACACAGCCTACGTCAGAGTGAATGGAAGTAGAACGGAGAAGATAGAAATAAATAATGGGACTAAGCAGGGATGTCCCCTATCCCCGATGCTTTTTGCAATGGCAATTGAAACATTGGCAAATAAAATTAGAAAAGATATACAATGGAAGGGATATCAAATAGGAAGTATGGAATTAAAATTAAATTTATTTGCAGACGATGCTATAATAGTTACAGAAACACCAATAGATATGATTAAAAGAATGATTACAATACTTCAGGAGTTTAAAAACCAATCAGGGTTAAGAGTGAATATGGAAAAATCAGAAATTATTTGTTTAAATACAGGGCCTAAAGAACAAATTGAAATACGAAAGGTATCGGGTTTAAAACTGGGTAGTAAGAAAATGAAATATTTAGGAGTATGGTTATTAAAGAATCCGGAAAAAATTGTGGAATTTAATTATAATTTAATATGGAAAAAAATTCAGAAACAAATTAAGAACTGGAAAAATAAAAATTTGAGAAGATTGGCTAAAGTAAGAGCTTTAAAGATGATGATTATCCCAAAAATGCTATATATTTTACAGGTAATGCATGGAACCTTCCCAATAAGAAAGATAAGAGAATGGGACACTAAATTGAATGTGTGGATAGAAGGTAATAAAAGACCAAGAATTAAAAAAAAATGGCTGATAGCAACGGAGGACGAGGGAGGCTGGGGAAATCCAAACTTGGAGTATTATAGGGACGCATATCATATTGATAGGCGAATTACAATTATTAGAGGAAAAACCATGGGTAGAATTAGAGAAAGAAATTAATGATATTAAGAATCAGGAATTATTATTTAGGAAATGGAATAAGGTAGAAATAAATAGACTATTAGACCCTACTAAAGCGATAATAGAGAGTTGGATGAAATGGCAAGATAAATTGAAAATGACAAACTCTAAATTAGCAACGCTGCATGTGATAAATACAAAGAAAGAAAGTAACCTCACAAAGATAATATGGGAACTAAGGAGGAAAGGTATACAGAGAATAGAACAGTTATATGAAAGGGACGGAAGAATTAATAGAAATGAAATAGAGAGGTGCCTGGGACAACAAAACTGGTTACAAACCAACACGATAAGCACATATTTAAGTAAAAGGGAAAACAAAGAAATATTTATGAGACAAGAAATAAATTTAGAAAAGATACTAAGGGATAAGTGTAAGAATATAAAAGCACAAACAGGTAATATACAGTGATCCCTCGAGTATCGCGAGGGTTACGTTCCAAGACCCCTCGCGATACTCAATTTTTCGCAATATAGTGGTGCGGAAGTAAAAACACCATCTGCGCATGTGCGCCCTTTTTCCATGGCCGCGCATGCGCAGATGGTGTTTTTACTTCCGCACCTGGGAAGACCCAGGGAAGGTTCCTTCCGCCGCCCAGCAGCTGATCTGCTCGGCGGCAGCAGCGAGGAGCCGAATTGGGCTTTCCCCTTTGCGTGGGCGCTGGGGAAACCCCGATCTTCGTCTGCTCGCTGCTGCCGCCGAGCAGATCAGCTGCTGGCCGGCCGTGGCAGCAGCGAGCAGACGAAGATCGGGGTTTCCCCGCTGCCCACGCAAAGGGGAAACCCCGGCTCCTCGCTGATGCCCCCGCTCACCCGCCCGCCCGCCTGCCGCCCGCCGCCCACCAGCAAGAGGGGGAGAGATAGAGAAAGAGAGAGAAGGAAAGAAAGAGATGAGAGAGGGAGGAAGAGAGTGTGAGAGAGGAAGAAGCAAGATAGAGAAAGAGAGAGAGAAAGAAAGATGAGAAAGGAAGGAAGAGAGTGACGTCATTGGGTGGGAAAAATCGCGATATAGCGTTTCGCGAAGATCGAGATCGCGAAACTCAAGGGATCACTGTATAGAGAGAATTATTACAAGCGGAAGAATAAGTAGTAAAAGGACTGACGAGATATTGGTAGGACGAATTAGAAATTGATGAATGGGATATGGAAGGTATAATTGAAAATATTAAAAAAATTAAAAACACAAGAATAAGAGAGATGAGAAGAAAAATATTACATAAATGGTATAATACACCAGTACAATTAGCACGTTTTCAAACAACGAAGAAAGGAAATTGTTGGCATGGGTGCAAGGAAAAAGGAGTATTTATGCATATGTTTTGGGAAATGTAATAAAGTTCAAAAATTTTGGAAACAAATACAAATGGAAGTGAATAAAATTACGAATGGTAATTGGAAAATAACTAAGGAAGCAGCATTATTGATAAAAAATAGTGAGGTAAAAGAATATGAAGAAATCAAAATTGCAGCGATAGAAAGTGCCCAGGCAACGATAGTGCTTGGGTGGAAAGATGACAATAAATGGACGATAAAAAATTGGTGCAAATACATGGCGGATCACATTCACTATGAAATTATGGAAATTAGACTACATAATTATAATGAAGGGAAATTAGCAGCAACAATGAGGCGGTGGGAGAAGGTTAAAAATTATATATTAACAACATCAGTAAGCGATGCAAATGTAAGAAATAAAATTCAATCACTCTATAAAGAATGAACAATGTAACCCAGAGACAAAGCAAATGAAGGATACAAAATTGATTCTTCCCTGGTGAAGGGATTTTTTTTTCTGTATGGTGATGGTACACTTTATGCTTTCTGTTTTGTTTTTTGTAAAATTCTTAAAAAATCAATAAAAAATTATATTTAAAAAAAAACAACTTTATTTGATTAGTCAATTGACCATATCAAAGCGAGGAAAAGGACCACATCGGTCATCATAAAACTGCGACTGGTTAAAATACAATAAAATTGGCTAAAATAGAGGGAATTTGAATAAATAATAAGTTAAAATGCAGTATAATATGGTAAAATTGAGTAGTAAAACATGAGAATATAACTCGTGCAAAGGATTATATTAAACAAATCTAAGATACTGATATAAAATATTCTTAAGTGAGTTCATCTCCTTTGCATGCCACCCCAATATGTTCTATAAAACGTATTCTCATCTGAACAGCCCTGACTATAAACTTAGCGGTTCTAGAAACTACATATATATTTGAACCCTGAAGAAAATATGATAATTGTTTATTACAGTCCCAGTGTATGATTTTGTCAAGTAGGAGCTGTAAATACTGAGGTCTTACTGAGGAGTATAGTTTACAATTGAGTAGCACATGTGCAATGTCTTCTATTTCTGGTGCACCGCAAATGCATGTTCTCTCAAAATATGGTACTTGGTGAAATCGTCCATATTTGACCATAGAATCTAACTGCTCAAATCTTGCTCTAGTGAGTGCTGTTCTATGGTATTGGGTCAGACCCATTGTCAGGTATTTTTCTAGTTGAAAGGCTGTTTTGTTCTTGGCTAACCATTTCAGTGACCTGCACTTAGAAAGTGCCTCAATATCAGTTTGTGCATTAACATCTAAAACTCTTTGTTTAAATATTGCCTTGGCCTGATGTCCAGCTGAAAGCAGGTGTTGCATTGAGAAACTGAAATATAGGGTGGTTTGAGAAAGTTGGTTGACCCATGTAGTGGGTTTGGGTGTGCCCATCTGTTCTTCTAAGCACATTTTTGGGAGTCTGTCAGGTTCCATTGGGAGAATCCTCCACCAATAGTTGAAGACTTTAATAACTGTTAAACTGTAGATGGAGTGGATGCCAGTTTCAGCTCTTACTGCTGCTGCGGATGTATTTCTATCGGTCCCCAAGATGGTTCTTAGAAAGCATGCTTGGTTTTGTTCTAGTGGTGCAGACTTTAACAGGCCCCACAATTCCGCCCCATATGTTAGCACAGGTGTGGTTTTTGCTTTATAGACCTTTAGAATTGGGAGCAGGGAGCTTGGGTGATTGTAACTAAGTAGTTTAATTAACGTTTTAGAGCTTGCTCTGGCCTTCATAGAACTTTGTTTAAAATGATTGGCCCAGGGCCCTGTATCTGTAAAAACCACCCCTAAGTAGGTGAATCTGTCTATTTGTTCTATAGGCTCCCCATCTAAATACCAGTTATATTTAACTCGCCTTTTCCCAAAAACCACCACTTTGGATTTGTGCTTATTAATGTTCAAGTAGTTAAGAGCACAATAATCACTAAATTTCCTCATCAGTCTTCTCAAGCCTACCTGAGAATGTGCCATCAGAACCATGTCGTCAGCATATAGGAGGATGTTAATATGTCTATTGAGGATCTTTGGCATGTGTAGGTCTGTGAAATGGAGAAATCCTGGAATGTCATTGACATAAAGGTTAAATAACATTGGGGCCAAGATGCATCCTTGTCTGACTCCTTTGTAGGTGGGGATGCTCTGAGTAAGAGAGCCACTGACTCCAGTACGGACTTTCAGATATGTGTTTGTGTAGAGGGCCTTTATCAGAAATAGTAATCTGGGTTCCATGTTTAACTTGGCCAGCTTCTTCCATAAGATATATCTGTTTATAGAGTCAAATGCTGCGCTAAGGTCTATGAAAGAAGTAAATAAATGTTTGCCATCAGTTGTATATTTGGTAATAAGATGATGTAACACAAAGCAGTTATCTATTGTAGAATGTTCGTGTCTGAACCCGGCCTGTTCTTCCCCAATTATATTTTTCTCAATTACCCAGTCCTCTATTTTCCTCAAGAGATGTTTTGCATACATCTTAGCTGTTATATCGATCAGGCTTATGGGTCTATAGTTTTTTGTATCTTCCTTGTCTCCTTTTTTATGTATGGGAACTACAATGGAAAGTTCCCATCCTGCTGGAATGTGGCCGGTCTTGTCTATGTACGTAAACAGGCTTGCCAATAATGGAGTCCACCAGTCACTGTGTGTCTTAAAAAGTTCAGGAGGCAGGAAGTCTTCACCTGGTGCCTTACTGGGTTTCAGTGACTGTATAATGTGTTTAATTTCTGTCACTGTAACCGGTTGCCAGGTAGGAAGATTATCAAGGATCTGGGGCTGAGTCATCATCTTTCCTGAGTTATCTTGCTCAGGGGTAGCAAATAAGGTGGTATAGAAATCCTCCCAAATTGAGGCTGGGATGGGAATATCAAGTAGGAGCCTGCGCTCGTTCATCAAGCCAGATGCAAGATTCCAAAATATAGCTGGGTTGGGCCCTTTTGCTGACTTTTCAAGCTTAGACCAGACTGCAGCTGTATATTGAGCTTTCTTATTAGCTATTAGTTTCTTGTAGTTGTGTCTGAACTTTAATATCTTTGCATGTTTACTTGGTGAAAGGATTTCTTTGGACCAAACTCATGACTGCTCTTAGTGACTTTTTTGAACGAGAACACTCAAGATCGTACCAATGTGATCTAACGGACTGTCGATTCCTGACTGGCAAGTTCTGTATAAAAAAGTTTCTTAGTGTGCTACACAAGTTAGAATATCCAATAAGGATTCTGTTTGGGTCTTGAGTGGGTGTAGCAACCATTTTCACCCAGGATTGGGCTCTCTCAGAGTTCATAAAACTAAAAATTGCCTTTGTATCCACCTTGCACCAATTGAGCCTCCTGGATTGCCTCACTTCAAGGTTAGAAAGTAATTTCTTGTCATGTGCTGTGGGTGGTCTTAAATCAGATTTGACATAAAAATTAACTGCAATTGGTTGATGATCACTATCTTCCCTTGTATAGATTTGGATATCTGAAAAGAAGTTTGATTTTTTCATTGAGACACATATATAATCCAAGACACTGCTAGACTTCCCAGCGTGGAAGATGAAGGGATATATAAAGCAGCTGCTTTTGCCTCCTAGTATGTGAAGGTTACATGTGTATGTCAAGAAGATCAGATTGGAGCCCGCCGCGTGAATTCAGCCTGCATGCCTGAATTCATCCTAGAGTCTCTGGAGTGCCAGGGTGGGTCTTTGTCAAATAGGTCTCCGGGATAATGCCCAAGTATACATAGTCTTGCAAGGAGGCACCCACCCTAGCGTTAAAGTCTCCCAATAGGATCACAATGGCTTTGTGATATTTTATATTTATCTCCACAATTATCTTTTCTAATTGCACCCAGATGTCAGGGGAAAAACATGGGGATGAAGATGGGGTAAATATGCATTTAGCAGCACTACTTCAGTTGATTTGTATTTGAATTGAATAGCTTGAAAGTAGTAGGGGTCTTCTCTAAGGGCCAATTGGTGCCCTTGCCAGCCCATCTCTGCCTTAGCAAATACACATAATCCCCCAGAGGCCCGCCCTTTTGACTTAAATTTACGTGCGGGTGTAGACCAGGATCTAAAGCCTGTTAACTGGGCTTCTTCATCACTGGTGGTTAACCATGTCTCTTGGAGTGCTATAATGTCAAATTTGGAGAGGAAATCCAATAAGTCTCCATCTGACATTCTGTTCTTCCAACCGGATATATTCCATGACAATATCCGAATAGAACTTGCTTGTTTTTTATCTAGAGGGGTGACTAGCATTGTGTTGGGGTTCATAGTTGAATGATGTGGCTCATATAGTCAATCTGCAGGTAAGATAAGGTCCAACATTCCTTCAGTATCTAAAAAGACACATTGATTATAATTTGGTCTTCCTTTACCATTCTCTTGCTGGTGAATGAGGCCAGAAATGCTGAGTAGAGGCTTACATGTGCCTGAGTCGTTGGAAGGGGCATCACTTTTTAAGTGAGCTAGGCCAGTGTTTCCCAACCTTTTTTGAGCCGCGGCACATTATTCATATTTTCAAAATCCTGGGGAAAATTGAACGGAGGGGGGCGGCTAAAGAAAAGTTTGGACAAAAAAAATATATCTCTTCCTCCCTTTCGCTCTATTTCTCCCTCCCTCATTCTTTTCCTTCCCTTCTTTCTCTCTCTCCATCCCTCTTTCTTTCTTTCTTCCTCTCTTTTTTGCTCTCTCTCTCCCTCCTTCCCTCCCTCTATGTCTTTCTCTCTCCCTTGCTCTCTCTCTCTCTGTCTCTCTGTCTCTTTTGCTATCTCTCTCTTGCTTTTTTCTCTATCTCTCACTCTCTTCCTTCCTCACCCATCTTTCTTTCTCTTTCTTCCTCTCTTGCTTTCTTCCTCTCTCTCACTCTCTTCCTTCCTCTCTCATCTCTCTTTCTTTCTTTCTCTCTCTTTATCTCTCCCCCCTCTTTCTCTATCTCTCCCCCTCTTGCTCTCTCTCTCTTTTTCTCACTTTCCCTCTCTTGTTTTCTTTCTCTCTCTCTCTCTTGCTTTCTCTCACACTTTCTCTCTTGTTTTCTTTCGCTCTTGCTTTCTCTCTCTTTCTCTCTTGTTTTCTTTCTCTTGTTCTCTCTCTTGCTATCTCTTGCTATCTCTTTCTCTCCCCCCTTTCTCTCTCTCACTTTCTCTTGTTTTCTCTCACACACTCTTTCTCTCTCTCATTCTCTCTCTCTTGCTATCTTTCTATACCCCCTCTTTGTCTCTCTCTCTCTTTCTATCTTGCTCTTTCGCTCTCACTCTCTCATTCTCCGGAGGCTGGCGAAAGTGATTTTCAATGTTGGATGCATGGGCCGGCGCGTGCTCTCTCCCCATCCCCCTGCCAGCCCGCCCAGAACATTCAAAGTAAGAAAAAACTTCGCCAGCTTACTTTGAATGTGGCAGGGGGAGGGGGAGAGCACACACCGGCCCGCGTGTCTGACATTGAAAATCACTTTCGCCAACTTCCGGAGAACGAGAGAGATCACCTTCGTCACCTCTCCTGCAGCCCCCTCGCTGAGAGCCCGGGACAAAAGCGCTTTCGGCGAAGGCAGCAGCGAGTAGACAGGGGCGCAAGGGGGCTATAGGCATGGGGGGCAGCCGCGGCTTCGGGGCACCCTTGGAAAAGGGTGCGCGGGGGGCGTTTTGGGGTGCACTGGCGCAGGCGTGCGCGGCCCGGCACCCTCCTGCTCCCACCGCCAGTGCCCTCCCTCCGGGCCCCAAAGGACATTGGTTGCCGCCCCGGCCAGGGAAGCTCCAGCTGGGCGGGGCGCTGCTGGTGCCTCCACCCTGGAGCTCTTGCCAGCACCATCCCTCGGCTACTACCTGGTGCCGCTGCTGATGGCGCCCTCCTCCTTTTGCTGCCGGTGCGAAGAATGAAGCTCTCCTTTTTTCCCGCCTTCCTTCTTTGGGGCCCAGCAGGAGAGCGCCGGCAACAGCAGCATCGGGCAGTAGCAGGGGGGCAGCTGCGAGTGGGAGCTCCAGGTTGGAGGCACCGGCACTGGCAGCGCCCCACCCAGCTGGAGCTTCCCTAGGAGTTTCGCGGCACACCTGACCATGTCTCGCGGCACACTGGTTGGGAAACGCTGAGCTAGGCTATAGGTGTCCATCTCATATTCCTGTTGTAGCCCACCGGCAGACTCTGATTTTGAGGCCCAGGGTATTAAGCAATCAGAGCCTTCCTCTTGTCTGCCAGCAATATCTAACGTGGTCTGCATGCCTGAATTCATCCTAGCAAGGGAAGGGACATTAATGCCAGCAGGATCTTTCTCAGGACAGTTGCAATTAGCTGGAGTAGTTGTTGACACTAGGTCAATTAGTGGATTGACTATATTTTGTGTTGCCACTAGGGTCTCTCTCAAGGCATCTAATCTTCTAATAATATCCATTTGCTCCAAATCTGTCAAGGTACCAAATGTTTTTGGTCAGGCTTCCCTCCAATGGGTCCTCTGTATCTGGACCAACAACTCCCAAGGGCATAGTTGATAAAATACACTTGTGATTGTCTGGGGTTGAATTGACTCTTTTATTCTTTAAAGTGACAGTGCTCTCTGGGCTTGTTTGGCTTAGGAGTGGTCTGAGTTCCTCTGAGTGGAACACACGCTTTGGGAAGATTGTAAAATGACGGAGAAAGGGTCTCATTCTAAACAGCATACTAGAGATTGTGGGCTGCCTAAAGGTAAGTAAAATTTGCTTGCAATCTCTACTGGAGGGGAGCCATTCAGCCTTCTCCAGATCAATCAGCCTCCTTTCACAATGGAGTAACTGACTTAGGGATAGGATGATTCCTTTTTTTGTTCCCCAGCGTCCTCTGTTTATACTATTATTTGATATTTGTAGGGTGATTTGCTTGGGTTGTAAATAATAGTTGCGGTTCGAATGCCTCCCTTCCTTGTCTGTGTGACTTCTAAGCGCCTTCTTCTCACCCTTAGCCACCTCCGTGGTCTGCAGTCTCCGCTCATCAAGTTGATTTTCAATAAACTTTACAAGGGCCTCTTTTAAGGAATCAACCTTTGCTTTAACCATGGTCAGCAGCTCAAAAATAGAGTGTACAGTTTGTGCTGTTAACAGGCTTTGTCTTGATAAGAAGTCAATTATACTCTCATTATTCAAATTTGTCAAGTTTGGCTTCTCACCCCCCTCTTTCAAAAGCTATGCAGCTGGGCAGAGGACAGGAATCTGTTCAGAGGTGAAGCAGGGGTCCTCCTCCTCTGCAGAAGAAGCGAGATCTATGAGATGTTGGCTTTCGATCTCTGCTTGTTCATCCCACTCCAATGCCTCCTGTTCTCTTGAAGAGTTGAAAGGTATTAGGTTACTCACAGGGAGTGGCTGCCTGATTCTCAGATAGCTGTCGACCTTCTGTTGTTTAAAGGGCTTTGGTGAAGTTTGTGATGCAGAGTATGTGCGTTGCCTCTTCTTGCTTTTTCCCATGTTGGTTAATTGTGAAAACCTCCGGTGTCCAGCTCTCCTTTTCTCTGCCTTGCTTCTCGGCCTCTTTTTTTTTTTTGTATAATTTATAATAAATTATAATAAAGCCAAGAGGAACTGCTGCGGACACATTCCACCCGGTATGGATTTTAAAAAGTTTTTTTTAAAAAATGAATTAAAAGTATAAAATATTTTGTTAAAATGTTAAAATGTAAAAATGGAGTTAAAAGTTTAAAATCAATTAAAATTAAGTTTAAAATTTAAAAATATAAATGAGTTAAAAAAGAGAACCTGTTTACTTTTGGAGGAGCTCTTTAGAGTCAGTGATGCCTGTCCTCCATCTTGGCTCCTCCAACCTCTCAGTAGTATAATTTAAAGTCGGGTAGACCGAGTCCACCTTGTTTTGGGCTATCTTGCATCCATTTAAGTCTAATTCTTGCTTTTTTGCCTTGCCATATGAATTTGGATATTAGTTTGTCTAAGTTTTTAAAGAATGTTCCTTCTATTGGAATTGTTTGAATTGTTTGAAAAAGATATAAAGATTTTGGTAATATCGTCATTTTTATTGTTGCGATTCTTCCTAGCAAAGATATTGGCAGTTTGGTCCAGGCATCTAATTGTGATTTTGTTTTGTTTAGTAGTACATGGTAATTATCTTTTTTTTATTTTATACATTTAGATGAAAGATTGATTCCTAGGTATTTTATTCTTTCTGTAGTCTCCAATTCTAGTTCTCTAATTAGGATTTGCTTATCTTCGGTCGTCATGTTCTTAGTTACAATTTTAGTTTTAGCTTTATTGACTTTTAATCCTGCTAGGAGTCCATAATTGTTTATTTCTTCCATCAATTTTTTAACCGTTTGTATCAGGTTTTCAATGATAAAGGCTATATCATCAGCGAAGGCTTGTAATTTGAACTCTTGTCCCTTGGATTTAAAGCCTGATATTTCTTCATTTTTGCATATTTGGTTTAATAGGATTTCGGTACATAAAATAAAAAGAAGAGGAGATAGAGGACATCCCTGATGTACTCCTTTGTATATTTGAAACGTATCTGTTGTCTCTCCATTAATTATAATTTTGCCTGGTTGTTTTGAATATATTGTTTGAATTACTCTAATAAAATTTTGTCCAAAATTCATTTTGGTCAGTACTTCGAATAGAAATTCCCAATTTAAATTGTCAAATGCTTTTTGAGCATCCATAAATATTATTGCCGCTGCTTTTTCCGGGTGTGATTTGTAAAATTCTAAAGTGTCAAGCATTATTCTGGTATTATTTTGGATGTGTCTATTAGGTAAAAACCCATTCTGGTCGGGATGTATCCATTTATTTAAAATTGTTTTAAGTCTATTGGCTACTATAGCTGAGAAAATTTTATAATCTGTATTCAATAATGCTTTAGGTCTGTAATTAATTATTTTTTCTTTTTCTTTTTCTTCTTTGGGAATTAAGGTTATCAGGGAATCTATCCACGAGTTTGACATTTTACCCAGGGTTAATACCTCATTAAATATTTCTAACATCAAATCATTTAAGGTGTCTCCTAATTCTTTGTAGCATTCTGCCGGAATTCCATCTGGACCTGGGGTTTTGTTATTTTTTTGTTTATGTATAGCAATTTCTAATTCCCCCTTAGTTATATTTTTTCCTAGTAGTTCTCTATCTAGTTCTGTTATCTCATCTAAGTTACATTTATCTAAGACATTACATATATGTATTTCATCTATTTCTTCCTTCTGGTATAATGTTTGATAGAATTCCATAGCTATCTTCTTTTTTTCTATTAATGTGAATTGTATCACTCCCCTATTGTCTTCTAATTGTTGAATATATTTATTTTCTTTCTCTTTTTTAATTTGTATGCCAGCCATTTACCTGTTTTATTAGTTTGCTCAAAATAGTTTTGTTTTACTCTTTTTATTTGCACAGCTATATCCTCTTGTATAATTAAATTGATTTTGTGTTTAAATTTATCTTTTTCTGGATTTAAGTGGTTACTCTGGTGATCATTTTGTAGCTGTGTTTCCAATTTTTTTTTGTTCTTGTAGTTCCCTTAATTTTTGTTTTTTATTTCTGTTTTCTCTACTTGTATAGGCAATTGTTAGACCACTAATATACGCCTCGGTGGTATCCCAAATGTTTTGCAAACTGGTGTCCTTATTCCAGTTGTCTTTCCAAAAATAGGTTAGTTCTCTAGTCATATATTTTCTATACTCCTTTTCCTTTATTATGTTTGGGTATATAGCCCAGCGTTTGTTTCCTTTTTCCACCGCTTTAAGTGTTACTGTTATTGGGTGGTGGTCTGCCCAAATGTTTACACCAACATTAATTTTTTCTATCATGTTTTCAATCTCATTTGTGGTCCAGAACATGTCTAGTCTGGACCATGATTGGTGAGGGGGTGAATAATATGTAAATTGAGTCTTGTATTTATTTCTCTCTCTACAGGTGTCTTTTAGTCTATATTCTTCCACAATATTAAAAAAAACTGGTGGTAAGCGATTTCTGTTGTTAGTTTTATTTTTTTTCCCCCGGATTTGTAGTCAATTTCTGGATCTACTATAGTGTTAAAGTCTCCCAGCAGGCATATATTTAGGTTTTGGGTCATACTTATTTGTTTGTATAGTTTTTTATAAAATTCTTTTTGATTAGTATTTGGTGCGTAAATTACAATTATTAAAATCTTTTTTTGATCTATCAAGATTTCTAGTATCAAAATTCTGCTATCTTCATCTGAGTATACTTATTTCGGGTTAAGCCACTCTTTGGCATACACTGCTATACCTCTTTTTTCGTTCTCTGTTAAAGCTACAAATGTTTTCCCAAGTTTTGAATTCTCTAGTAGATTTTTTTCTGATTTTTGGATGTGGGTTTCCTGTAGACAAATTAAATCTGCATTTTCATTTTGTAATTTTTTATAGGTTTGTTTTCTTTTAACTGTTGAATTGAGTCCATTGATGTTGACTGAAAATATTTTTGCTTATTTTTCCATGTTACTGTTTCCTAGCCGTTGCTCGTGTAATTACTCTCTCTCTCTTTCTTCTCTTGGGTCTTGGTTCACAGTTTTTATTTCTGTGTTTTTGTTCTTGTCTTCCTGGTTTGGGCGTTCACTCTCCGAACTGCAATTCGTGGTTCTCTCTAAATTTTCTTTTATGAATCTATTGGCTTTTTCATAAGAATCTATTTTGATCTTCCTATCCTTCCATGTAATTAACAGGCCTTCTGGGATTAGCCATCGAAATGGGATCCCTTGTCTTATCAATTTGTTTGTTAGAAATTGAAAATCTCTCCTTCTCTCCCTTATTCTTTTCGGAATTTGCTTTAATATTATTATTTCCTTCCCTTCATATATTAGAGGTTCACCTCTTGTACTTTTGTATATTTTGTCTCTGACGGTTTTCTTTGTAAATCTGATATGCACCTCTCTCGGTAATTTAAGGCATCTGGCGTAATTTGTTTGGACCCTGTACAGTTCGTCAATGTGGTTCCTGAGCCCTTCTTCATCTACTTCTAAGAGTGAGGTGAATATTTCCGTCATTTTTTTAAAGAGATCTTCATCATTGGTTTTCGGTACATTTTGAATTTGTAAGTAGAAATTAGCTTTTTCCATTTCTAATAATGCTACTGCTCCCTCTAACTCACGATTAGCCGCTCTTAGTCTCTCTTCTGTTCCTTCTATTTTTAATTCTGTCTTCACAATGTTCTCTTCCATTACTTTAATCTTTTGATTGTGGTTATCAATTACATCTTGTACATTTCTTATTTGCAATTTAATTTCTTCCATGTTCCCATTCATGAATTCTAAATTTTTGTTTGTTTGAACTTGATTTTGAATCATGGTTTCTTGTGTTTTAAACATGGTTTCTTGTGTTTGTTTCATGAAGTCTTGTATTAAGTCCAATGAGCTCTGAATGGATTGGAGAGATAGTTCTTGTTCTTGTTTCTCTATTGTTGTCATTTCTGTCGATGATTTTGCTCCAATTGTAAGCGGTGTTGTTGGTATCTGTTTCTTAAGAGACTTAGTATATTTTTGTGACATTTTTACTATTCTGAAAAAATTACTCCACACTTTCATTCAATGGTAAGCAGGAAAAAAAACCCCTTATATTTAGGATTGTGTTACTGACTTTAGTTATTATATTAAGTTAATTATTTAAACACAATAGGTCTACTATCTTTAATTCATACAGTATTTAGTATTAATTGTTATTCTATTACTAGTCATACATTAATCATAAACTTATTTATACACTTATTTATACACATTTCTATGCTTCTATGACTATATCAATTTTGATATTATTTATAGAGTATTTAATTAAATTTCATTTAAGATGTTCAATTCAATTGATCACTTGTATTTATTTGTTTTACATAGATAGTAAACAATGAACAATAAACAATACAATGTCTTATGGTATATTATAAATTGAAGCTTAATAATTAATTACTTAACACAAATATTAGATATGATTAAACTTATTAGTATATTAAATATGTTAAATAGTATGTTAAATATGTAGCTATATAAATATATAAATATGTAGAACAGTAGTATCTAGTTTATCTATAAGTTATACTAAGTTGCTAATCAATTAATAGCTCAGGTTGTTCAAATAGGAAATTAAGGCAAATTAGAATATCATAGGTTAAATAATCTACTTAGTTCAAAATAGTGAGAGAGGGAAAATAGAGGGAGGGGTTGGTAGTGAGGAAGAGAGAATTGAGATAAGGATATGACAAAAAGAAAAAGGGAAAAAAGAAAAATAATTGTTGAAGAGTTCTGTTGGGGTGGTCCACAGTTGAGCAAAAAGTTAATATAGAGGAAAAATAGGGGACCGTCTTATTTGCAAAAAAGAAAAGAAAAGAAAAAGCCGATGAAGGGTTGTGAGAGATAGACTGAAGGGAAAAAAAGAAAAAAGTTTTGAGGTTTCTAGCAGTTTCGGAAGAGCATTCCCCCGTCAGGAAGTTGATTCACGTTTTACGTTGACATATCCACAGTTCCGATCTTAGAAAAAATGAAGAGAGAAAAGGAAAACAAAAAGGTAAAGGCAAAAATGTCCAACACACCGTGTAAAAACACTAGTTTTATATTCTGGTAGTCTGTGTCTGCTAGTCTATGTCTACAGTAGGTTCTCGATGTCTACGCAAAGTTCTTAGTGTTATACGCAAATTTCTCCGTGGAGGAACCACACGTAGAGAGCCAAAAAGAAAAGGAAAAAAAAGAGAAAGAAAAACCCAGAGAAGCAGCTGTTTTATATTTTCTACCTGCGATCCAAATTAGTCTGTACTTAGTTTATGAAGGTTAGCCAAAAAGAGGCTGTGTATACGGGAGAAACTGCGGCTGACGTCTTCTTTCTAATTGATGGACTTGTGGTTTTTTAGCAACTTGGTATTTCCGGTCTCCCATTTTGACGCTCCGATCACTGATTTTAGTGCGCTGTCATCTCTCTCTTGTCTGGAGCCTTTCTCAACCGTATCTTTTCAGGAGCCTTCTTAGAAAAAAGGTTGGGTTTAATTTTTTTCTTGTTCTTCTGGCTGTCACTCTCCGATCCATTGGTCTTGTACCGTCTCTCTCGTGTTGTCTTCTTCCTGGTGTCTTAAGGGGTCGCCATGTCTTTGGGCCGTAATGTTTACACACCAGCTTCTTTCCCGTCTGGTTATGTGAGATCTAGTCTGGAAAGGCAGGATTTGCGCACATCCACACCCTCCTGGGGTATTCCCACTTTTGTCGCTCACCTCTCCAGGGTTTGCAATGACTCTGAAGGAGTCCCCAGCCGAAAAATTTCAGAATCAAGTGGAGCGACGTCTCCCTTAATTCTGCTCCGCCATGGCCCCGCCCCCGGAAGCCCTTTGGATGATGTTTTAGTGTTTTCAGAGACATTAGAAGATTATGTGGCCCTAGTGAGGGAAGTGTTAAAGAAACTTAAGGCCGCAGAGTTGTACACAAATCTGTCTAAGTGTGAGTTTCACCAGAGCAAAATTAACTATTTGGCCTATCGCATCTCACACCAAGGGGTGGAGATGGACCCTGAGAAGGTGAGGGCAGTTCTGGATTGGGAGGCCCCATGCACCAGAAAGCAATTGCAGATTTTGCCAATTTTTACTGGCAGTTTATTCCAGCATTTTCCCAAATAGCCTTGCCTATCACAAACCTCTTGAAAACAAAGGGGGAAGGCAAGCCTAAACCGAGCAACCCACTGCAGTGGATCATGGAATGTCAAGCGGCTTTTGAAAAATTAAAAAGACTGTTTGCGGGTGAACCCATCCTCAAACACCCAGATCTGGAGCATCCTTTTGTGGTCCAAGTCGACACTAGCGACATAGCCATGGGACTGGTCTTGTTGCAAGGAGATGAGGAACAGGGCCTTCATCCCTGTGCATATACATCTAGGAAACAAATTGAGACTGAGCGCAGATGGGCAGTATGGGAAAAAGAAGTGTTTGTAGTGTGTTGGGCCCTGCTGTCTTGATTGCAAAAACGTAGAGGCTTTGAAACACCCCCCTCCCCCCAGAAATTGTCCACTAAGCAAGCGAGGTGGGCACTGCATTTGGGTACTTTCAACTTCTCGCTGTGTTACATCCCCGGGGGAAAGAATTTTATGGCCGACGCACTTTCCAGGTTACCTCAATATAAAAGTGGCAGGTTAGAGGTAATTCAACCGGTTATTCCGGCACAACAGTGGATGTGCTGGCAGTAACCAGAGAGCAGAAATCAAAAACGGCCAATCTACCGGATGATTTGGCAACCGAAATACAAAAAGCTTTAGAGGCAGACAACTGGTTCTTGGCTCATCAGGCGGACTGCACTTAACGAGACAGGTTGGCATGGATAGGGTCCACAGTGTATGTTCCAGCCTCTGTGAGAACAGTAATATTGGAGATGGGCCACGATTTTAAAGTGGCAGGATATTTTGCTTTTCTGAAAACTTTACATTTATTGAGAAGGCAATTTTGGTGGCCCTCCATGAAAAAGGACATTGAGACTTATGTGGCCAGTTGCCCCATCTGTGCGGCAGCGAAGCGACCCCTGGGCCGACCACAAGGACTGTTACAAAGTATGCCAAGACCCGGGCCATTCTGGAAGGTGATATCTATGGACTTTATTGTGGATTTGCCCAAGAGTGGGGGGAATACAGTTATTTGGGTTGTTACTGATCTTTTTTCCAAGCAGGTTCATTTTGTAGCTTGCCCCAAAATCCACACTTCTAGGGCCTTAGCAAGGCTTTTCATACAGCATGTGTATCGTGTTCATGGGATTCCTGACTGAGTCATTTCAGACCGAGGGATCCAATTCACTTCAGAATTTTAGAGAGAATTCTTTTTTAAAAATTTTATTTATTTGTTTTTTTCAAATATAACATACAAAAAAGAAAAAAACATACATAAAGACATACACATACAACATTTGGGAAATGAAAGTTTCCCCACTTTTTAGGTGTTTGATCAGAGAATTTTGGTTCTTTCACATAGTATTAATTTTTCAATTATTTTATTCGATGTGTTGCTTTGCGTAGATTTTTATTTATTCCTTTGTTGCTCTTTTCTTTAGCCAATCATAAAATTTTGCCCAGATTTTATAGTAATCTGATTCTTCTTTTCCCTCTAATCTTTTAGATAACCTGTCCATCTCCGCACAGTCTAGTATCTTTTTAATTATTATATTTTCTTCCGGTAGTTTGTCTATTTTCCATTGTTGGGGATATACTATTCTGTCAGCTGTTAGTATGTGTATAACTAGGTATCTTACCTCTTTTTCTATTTTTTAATTAAAAATACCCAATGAATATAATTCTGGTTTTTTTTACAATTTCTTCATTTACTATTTCTTTTAACCAATTTGTTATTTTATTCCAGAAATTTTTTGCCTGTGTACATGTCCACCATTGGTGGTAGAACGTGCCTCCTTTTTTTTTTTGCACTTCCAGCATAATGGAGAGGTTTTTGGGAACATTTTTGATAGTCTTTCTGGCGATAGGTGCCACCTGTAAAACATTTTTAATTGGTTTTCCTTGAATGCAGTCGATTTTGTCATCCACCAATTGTTAGTCCATAATTTTTCCCATTTTTCTAATTCAATTGTGTATCATATTCTCTTTTACAATTTCCACTTCTGTCACATAACAAATCAAAAATTTATATATTTTACCGATTAATTTTTCATCATTTTTTAATAGTGTCCTGTCCAATTCACCCCTCCCTATCTGAAAACCATATTCCTTTTTATCTTTTTGATATGCATCTTTTAATTGTAGGCATGTCCGCCAATCTAATTTCTTACCATTATATTCCAATTCTTCCTTTGTTTTCATATTCATTTGTTGATCTAATAATTCTTTATATCTAATTGTATTGTGGGGCCCGATTAAATTTGGATGATAAGTTAGTTCTACTGGTGAAATCCATTCTGGTACCTTAGTATATTGTTTTTTTAAATTATTTTCTATATTTGGATAAGAGAATTTCATAATATATGCTTTTTAAAATATGTATGAGTTTTGTCTCCTCCGTACCAGAGATAGGCGTGCCAGTCTAATAATAAATCGTGCCCTTCTATTGTCAATATACGTTTATTTTCTAATGTGATCCACTGTTTGATCCATACCAATGATGTTGCGTAATAATATAGTTTAAAATTTGGTAGACCCAAACCTCCTCTTTCCTTCACATCTTGCAATGCCTTTAATTTGATTCTTGATTTTTTACCTAACCATATATATATTAATATTACTTTATCTAATTCTTTAAAGAAATTTTTACCTGGATTTATTGGAATTGTCTGGAAAAGGAAAAGGAGCTTGGGCAAGACACTCATTTTAATCGAATTAATTCTATCTATTAATGAAAGTTGTAAATTTTGCCAATTTTTTAGATCTACTTTAATTTGATTTATTAAGCTTTTTGGATTTAGTTGTAGTTTTGTTTCTATTTGTTTTAATTCTTGTTCTAATTTTTCCTGTTTAATTTTTGTTTGTTTGTGTTTCATTGCCATATATGATGTTGTTAATCCTCTGATGTAAGCTTTTGTCATGTCCCAAACAGTGTTCCCTCTAATTTTTTTTCGGGGTGAGTGGAAAAGTACAGTGTCTGAGTGGCAGTCCCTTTGGGACTGGGCGGCATATAAGTATAAATAAATAAATAAATAAATAAAGTAAGTGTGGGCATGCGCTATCACACATGAGCGAGTTCTTGCATCCATAATTCTATCCGTTCTATGTCTCCCTCCCTCTTTCCTCCCTCCCTCTTTCCTTTCTATCTCTCCCTCCCTCTTTCCTTTCTATCTCTCCCTCCCTCTTTCCTTTCTATCTCTCCCTCCCTTTCCTCCCTCCCTCTTTCCTTTCTATATTTCTCTCCCCCTGCCTTTCTCCAAGCCCTTCCTTTTCCCTCTCCCTATCCTACTACCCCCTCTCCCTCTTTTCTATCTCTCCCTCCCTCTTTCCTTTGTATCTCTCCCTCCCTCTTTCCTCCCTCCCTCTTTCCTTTGTATCTCTCCCTGCCTCTTTCCTTTGTATCTCTCCCTCCCTCTTTCCTCCCTCCCTCCCTCTTTTCTTTCTATCTATCTATCTCTCCCTCCCTCTTTCCTTTCTCCCTCTTTCCTTTCTATCTCTCCCTCCCTCTTTCCTTTCTATCTTTCTCTCCCCCTGCCTTTCTCCAAGCCCTTCCTTTTCCCTCTACCTATCTAACTACCCCTTCTCCCTCCTTTCTATCTCTCCCTCCCCCTTTCTCTCTCCCTTCCTTCATCTTTCTTTCCCTCCCTCTCTCCATCCCTTTTCCTTTCTTTCTCTCTTCCTTCCTTCCTCTTTTTTGCTCTTTCTCTCTCCCTCCTTCCCTCCCTCTATGTCTTTCCCTCTCCCTCCTTCCCCCCTCTCTTTCTCTCTCTCTTGCTTTCTTTCCCTCTCTTTCTCTCTTGCTTTCTTTCTCTCTCATTCTCTCTCCCCTCCTTTTTTTCTCTCTCTCTTTCTCTCTCGTTCACCACACCGGCAACAGAGAGAAAAAGAGAGAGACGGAGAGAGAGACGGAGAGAGAGACGGAGAGAGAGTGGAGGGCGCCGTTGTCTTCGCCCTCGCCCGGCAGCTCTGCAGCTAAAAGGCAGCAGCCATCCACCCCCTCGCCCTCCCAGACGTCCCCAGCGCCCGGCCACGCGCCACCTCCCGGTAGCTCGGCCGACTTTTCCCTGCTGCCGGAGCCGTTTTCTCTTCATGGCGCAAAGCCCCGGACTTCCGGATCGCTTGCTTCTCCGGCCAGCAAGCCGGCTGCCCAGAAAAGCATCGCGCTTTTTCAATGCACGGTGCTTTCCTGGGCAGATGGATTTGCTGACTGGAGAAGCGAGAGATTTGGGAGTCCGGGACTTTGTGGCTTTGCGCCATGAAGACAAAACAGCTCCGGCAGCAGGGAAAAGTCGGCCAGGCTACGGGAGGCGGAGACGGCACATGGCCGGGTGCCGTGTCTTTGCCTCTGTCTGGCGGCTCTGCAGCTAAGAGGCAGCAGCCATCAACCTCCTCGCCCTCCCAGGCGTCCCCAGCGCCCAGCCACGCGCCACCTTCCGGGAGCCCGGCCGACTTTTACCTGCTGCCGGAGCCATTTTCTCTTCATGGCACAAAGCCACACAGTCCCGGACTCCCGGATCGCTCGCTTCTCCGGCCACCAAGCCGGCTGCCTGGAAAAGCATTGCGCTTTTTCAATGTGTGGTGCTTTCCTGGGCAGATGGCTTTGCTGAGCAGAGAAGCGAACGATCCGGGAGTCCGGGTCTGGGACTGTGTGGCTTTGCACCATGAAGAGAAAACAGCTCCGGCAGCAGGTAAAAGTCGGCCAGGCTACCGGGAGGTGGCGCATGGCCGGGCGCTGGGGATGCCTGGGAGGGCGAGGGGGTGGATGGCTGCTGTCACCGCTGGGCCAGGCTCGCGGCACACCTGCCACGAGGGCCCCGCGGAGAGGTAAGAGGCCTGCTCGTCGCCCCCCCCAGCCCTCTTCATCGGCACACACTCCCATGGAGGCTTATAGGCCTAGCGGCGGGTTGGGCGCGGCCAGCCCTCTTCAACGGCAAACCCCCCCCCCCACATGGAGGCTTATAGGCCTAGCGGCGGGTCACACGCGGCCATCCCTCTTCGACAGCAAACCCCCCTCACGGAGGCTTATAGGCCTAGTGGCAGTCCACGCATGGCTAGCCCTCTTCGTCGGCAACCCCCCCCCCACGGAGGCTTATAGGCCTAGCGGCGGGCCGCGGACAGCCAGCCCTCTTCGACAGCAACCCCCCACGGAGGCTTATAGGCCTAGCGGCAGTCCGCGTGCGGACAGCCCTCTTCGTCGGCAACCCCGCCCACGAAGGCTTATGGGCCTAGCAGCGGGCCGCGCACAGCCAGCCATCTTCATCGGCAAACCCCCCCCCCATGGAGGCTTACCTTACCTTACGCAGCTGGCAGCTAAACAACCGTTTAGCTGCTGAGGGGCGGGGCCGGGCCAGGGAGGAGAAAATCCGGAATTTAAGGGACAGGGAAGAAAGCGGGCCTGCAATTGGCCGGCCCCTTTCTTTCCCGCCTTTCCTTAAGGAACTGTTGCTGCCCTATGTTGTAGAGCAGCAGCAGTTCTCATTTCAAATTTCAGCGCGGAGGTCGGTCCTCCGCGCTAAATTTGAAATTCCCTGGGCTGAGAGGTAAAAACCTCTGCGCTATAACGCACTGCACAGCTTAGAGGGAACTATGGTCCCAAAGTGTTTGTGGTGAAATTTCATCTGTTTTATTTATTTCAAAGAATATTTGTAATTCTTTCTCTAGCATTTCAGTATACTGCTTTTCCTTTATTATTTTTCTATCCATAATCCATTTTATTTGTTTTTTGTTATTTCCCTTTCTCCAAATTAATGATATTGGGTTGTGGTCTGCCCAACTTTTTGCTTCTATTTCAATTTTTACAATTTCATTATTTATCTGCAGTGTTGCCCAAACCATGTCTATACGTGACCAACTCTGGTGTGGATTTGAATAATATGTATATTGTTTGTGTTTATCATGTTTTTCTCTCCAAGAGTCTTTCAAATTTAGCTCCTTAACTTTATCCCAAAAGGTTTTGGGGAGATTTTTCTTTTTTTCAATATTTCTGTTTCCTTTATAGTCTAATTTCTTATCTGCTACCGCATTGAAATCTCCTAATAGAATTATGTTTTCTAAATCTAATTCAATGATTTTTTCATGTAGTTTTTTATAGAATTCTAATTGATTCTCATTCGGTGCATATATTACTATTAAAGTTAGCGATTTCTGATTCTTTTCTAACTCTATTATTAAAATTCTACCTTCCTTATTCTTATATATTTCTTTTGAATTGATCGTTTCTTTCACATATATTGCCACCCCCCTTTTTTTCTGCTAAAGATGTATAAAGTGTTCCTAGTTTCTTGTTTACTAGTAGGTCTACATTTCATTTACGTATATGTAATTCTTGCAAAGCAATCATGTCCATTTTTAATTTTTTTAATTTTGTAAATATCAATCTTTTTTATTAGGATTATTAAGTCAATTTTTCATTAATAGATGTTATTCTTGTGTCTTCTGACATTGACTATGCATAGTATTTCCGATTCCTTGTTTCTTTTAAGTTTCTCTCCCATTGTACCTCCTTTTGTTCCTGTTTTTCTTCTTCCACCCTTAGTTTCTCTCTTTCTTCCCTCGGTTCCTCTTCCTCCCGACTTGCTGTCTCTAATTCCTCTCTACTTCCCCTACTTTCCTTACTAACTTGTTCCTCATATAGTAAATCATTTTCTTCGCAAAATTGTCTTGCTTCCTCCAGTGTATTTATTTTAACTCTCCTTTCTTTCCAAGTTATCATCATCCCTTCTGGTAGCAGCCACTAAACATTACATTCCTTTGAATCAATTTTCTTGCCAGGAATTGATATTGTTTTCTAATTTCATGAATCTTATGTGGCACTTGTTTTAGAATTATTATTTCTTTACCTCTGTATGATATTGATTGGCTGTGTGACCATTTATATATTTCATCTCTCACTATCCGTCTAGTAAATTTAATATGTACTTCATGCGGCAGATGATCCCTTCTTGCATAATTAGTATGTACCTGGTATAGTTCATCTATATCCCGCACCATCTCTTGTTGGTCTTTATGTAAAATTTTTGCTAAGATTTCTATCATTTTCTCACCTAGATTCTCATCTCACTCTTCAATTATATTTTGAAATCTTAAACTATATGAGGAAAGATCTAATTGAAATAGATTGGTCCATATTCTCAATTGTCATCTCATTTTTCTCTTCTATCCTCTCTACCTTCTTTTCTACCTTCTCTACCTTCTCTTCTATTATCTTTATTTTTTGTATATTTTCTTTTAATGTTTGTTGCATATCTACAATCCTTTCATCCATTTCCTTGATCTTGTCTTTTACTTCTTCCATCTCTGTCTTTAATTCTTCGTGTTGTTTTTTAGCTTCTTCTCTGTTACCTTCCAAAGCTTTTGTCATTGTATCTTGTAGTTGCACTATCATATCTTGTATTGATTGTAGACTAGTTGTCGAACCACACTTGTCTTTTGTTAACATAGTATCTAATGTCTTTTGGTGTATTGGTGAATCTATATTTTGCTTTTTGGTGGTCTTCATTGTTGTAGTTATACTAGTCATGTTTAACAAAGTTCTTAAGTTTTTCCACAATAACATACACTTATAATCAAAAAGTTTTTCTTACTTATAGTTGTTTTATACAGCTTCTAAGATATTTGCAAAATAGAAAAGTAAGTAAGATAGGAGAACAGATGTAAAAAGATAGTAAGAAGGGTAATGACTACAATATTACAATATTAAATTTATCAATATCAGTAGATAAGAGGATATTTAATACCTTTAACACATTCCCTATAATTAATATGTAATTAATTGATATTACTAAGTACTAAGTATGAGCCGGGGTGGCGCAGCAGGTAGAGTGCTGTACTGCAGGCCACTGAAGCTGACTGTAGATCTGAAGGTCAGCAGTTCAAATCTCATCACTGGCTCAAGGTTGACTCAGCCTTCCATCCTTCCAAGGTGGGTAAAATGAGGACCCGGATTGTGGGGGCAATAGCCTAGCTCTGTTAAAAAGTGCTATTGCTAACATGTTGTAAGCTGCCCTTAGTCTAAGGAGAAGGACGGCATAAAAATCGAATCAAATAAATAAATAAATAAATAAATAAATACTATAAACTCTCTTATACAATAATCAATCTTAACTTATTTCACTATTTACTTATTTAAACTATTAATTCCTTTAAACTAATATAATTTTTTTACTAAATATAATGAATATATTTATCAGAAATAAAGACAATTCACAATCAACTTCATAACTAAATTAATCTAGATAAGGAACTCTAACATTTAATACAAGCCAGGAGGAAAGAGGAGTTATTTAATTACTATTCATATCACAACTACAAAGAGTAATAAATCAAAGAAAAAGTAGAAAAGGGGGAGGGGAAAAAGAAGAGGAAATAATAATAAATAGAAATAAAGAGTATAGAACAGTAGAAAATTTGAAAGATAGAATGTAAATATTTCAAAAAATATGAATTAAAGTAAAAAGATTTTTGTATCTGTAAAAATTATTTCACAAAAGATGAAAAAAAGTATTTATTAATAATAATAATAAAAGAAAAATGCAAAAAATGAAAAAGACTAAGAAAAAACAATAAGGAGAAAACTTTTTCTTTGTTTGGTTAGTCCAATAAGATTTCAAAAAGAGAAGAAATTAATCCAACAATTAATAGATAAAAAAGAAACAACACATTACCAATCAGAAAAAAAGAAAGAAATAGCATTAGAATTGTACAGTGAAGAAAATATTAAGGAAGGAGATATATTAAAATATTTAGAGACATGCAAAATTAAATTAATAAGTAAAGAAGATAAAGAAATGTTAAACAAAGAAATAACAAAAGAAGAATTGGAAAGAATAATTATGAAACAGAATAATAACAAAACACCAGGCCCAGATGGCTTCCCAATTGAATTCTATAAGGCAACATTCCATATAACGGGAGAATTATTATTAGAAATTTATAACAAAATGTTAACAAACGGTGAATGCCCAGCATCATGGCAAGAAGCTAATATAACAGTGATACACAAAGAAGAAACAGATCCAAAATATATTAAGAATTATAGACCAATATCTCTGCTAAACGTAGACTACAAAATTTATATGTCAATTATAGCAGATAGATTAAAAAAAATATTAAACAAAATAATACATTCTGATTAGAATGGTTTCCTGCCTAACAGACAAATTAGAAATAATATAAGAATTACATTAAATATGCTAGAATATTATGAAAGCCATAATGATAAGGAGTTTGCAATGCTGTTTCTAGATGCTGAGAAAGCCTTTGATAACCTCAATTGGAACTTCTTTAAAAAATTAATAAATATCATGGATTTAGGAGAGAATTTTGAAAATACAATTAATAAAATATACTCCAAACAAAAGGCAAGGATAATTATAAACAGAGATTTAACAAATACATTCGATATTAAAAAAAGGAGTGAGACAAGGCTGTCCACTATCTCTCTTTGTATACATAATGTCTATAGAAATCTTTTTAAACCGAATTAGAGGGGAATCGTCAATACAAGGCACCCAAATTAAACAGCAAATATATAAAACACAGGCTTTCGCCGATGATCTGGTCTTCTTCTTAGAAAACCCAGTTAGCTCAATAATACATTTAGTAAAAGAACTAGAGAACTATGGGAAAGTGGCCGGCTTAAAAATAAATAGGGATAAAACTAAAATATTAACCAAGAATTGTAATCAAGATTTAAATAAATTACTAATAAAAGAAACAGGTTTCCAAATAGAAAAAAAAATTAAATATCTAGGAATTTGGTTTACGACAAGGTATTCTTCACTGAAAGAACTAAATTATATGAAATTATTAACTAAAACAAAAGAAGATTTAGAAAAATGGTCAAACTTAAATTTTTCCTTAATGGGAAGGATCAATACTATAAAGCAGGGGTCCCCAAACTTTTTACACAGGGGGCCAGTTCACTGTCCCTCAGACTGTTGGAGGGCCGGACTATAAAAAAAACTATGAACAAATCCCTCTGCACACTGCACATACCTTATTTTAACATTAAAAAAATGGGAATGTACTATTTAGAGGGAGGGAAGAAGTCTGAAATTCATACATGTTTATGCTTTGTTTTTAATTTTCTTTTGTTAACATCTGATTGGCTATACAAGGTTTTATTGGTTTATAGAAAAATGTATAAAAATATTTATAGAAAAATATATAAAGAAGGAAGCACTTTGGCATAATGATTAATAAGTTAGAAATATAATTGGTGTTGTACTTTTTGAAGGAACATTAAGGAGGGAATTTAATTAAAAGAAAAGTATGTACCTGGATGACAACATTAGAAAAAAAACTTTTGCAACTTTTTTGATGATTGATATTAGTTACTGACAAAATACCGCATTTTATTCAGGGAAAATTAGATGGTACATTGTATTGTTTGAATGTATGTTGAGAGAAAATTTTTAAAAAATGTACACCCCCCCCCCAAAAGTCTTTCCTTCTTCCGCCCTTCCATTCATTTCATTCTTCCTTCCTTCCTTGTTCCCTCCATTTCTTCTTCCTTCCTTCCTTCCTTCCTCCTTTCCTTCCTTCCTTTTCCTGCCATTTCTCCTTCTTTCCCTCCCTCCCTCCTTCCCACTTCTCTTTTCCCTCTCCCTTTTTTCCTTCTTTCTCATTTGTTTTGTTTCCCTCTCCCTCGTTCTTTCCCTCCATCATTTTCTCATTTTTCTCTTTTTCTCTCTCACATTCCCTCCCCCTCACTTGTTTTCTCTCCCTCTCTCTCTTGCTTTCTTTCTCTCTCTCTCTCTCTCCTTTTCTTCTCTCTTCCTTCCTCTCTTCTTTTTTTTTCTGCCCTGCAACACGCCGCGGGGCAGTCGGCTGCAAGCAGAAGCTCCCAAGACGGTGGCACCGATGTCGGGTCGTAGTACATTGCTGGCGCTGCGCTGGGCATGGGCACAGGGCTGGCACTGGCCCGCTGGCTGGTCCAGGACGGAGGTGCAAGCCCCATGCCCAGCGCAGCGCCAGCAATGTACGGCGTCCTGCAACACATCAAGCCGCCGCCGCCGGTGCCTTGCAGCCAACCGCCCCACCCCCGCCTTACGACTACTGCTGTGCCCTCCCGCTTGACCCACGCTGCGCCACCTTCGTGGCTTGCCCTGCTGCCCCGCGCCCACCAGAGCTCCCGGTGCGGCCGAAGCGCGGGGCGGAGTAGGTGGCAACAGCTGCTTCAGGCCCGCCCCTGAGCTGAGCTTCCTTTGGCTTCCTTCGAGGCAAAAGCTGCAAAGTTCACCTGCCGCCTCGAAGGAAGCCAAAAGAAGCTCAGCTCAACGAGGACCGGCTGTTGGTCCCTTGAAGCTGCCGCCACCACCGCCGCCCACTGCGGAGATCCCTTCGCCCGAACGGAGGCGGCGGGCTCAAAGGACCAAGAGCCGGTCTTTCTCGGGGCTGAATTGTTGCAGCCTCAGCCTCCGGGCGAAGGGATCTCCTCAAGCAACGCAGCTCCGAAAAGGACCGGCTCTTGGTCCCTTGAACCCGCCGCCACCTCCGTTCAGGCGAAGGGATCTCCGCAGTGGGCGGTGGTGGTGTTGGCAGCTTCAAGGGACCAAGAGCCGGTCCTCGTTGAGCTGAGCTTCCTTTGGCTTCCTTCGAGGCGGCAGGTGAACTTTGCAGCTTTGCCCCGAAGGAAGCTAAAGGAAGCTCAGCTCGGGGGCGGGCCTGAAGCAGCCGCCGCCGCCTACTCCACCCCGCGCTTCGGCTGCGCTGGGGCCAAGTAAGCTGAGGCTAGGCCCGTCACCCCCGGCTCCAAGCGCGGAGCCTGGGCGGCGGGCAAGCATCGGGAGGGCCTCCCCGTCGCCTGGCCGGGACATTGTGGCCGTTAACAATTTAGTGCACGGGGGTCCTGATGGCTTGTTTACTGCCCCCTCCAGACACTCTTGCAGGGCTTCCAGGCTCCCTGCGGGGCAGCAAGGAAGCAAAAAAGCAGCACTCTCCCGTTCTCTCTCTCCCTCTCTTTCTTGCTTTATTTCCCTCTCTCTCACTCCCTTTCTATGTCTCCCTCTTTCTCTCTCTCTCTCCCTCTCCACAGCAGACCCCCCCCCAACACCAAAAGTGCCCAAATGCGCGCAAACCTCACCGGTGCAAAAAAAGCGGCACTGGAGGGACAAAGACGGTCTGCAGCTGAGCGTCTGGAGGAGGAGGAGGCGGAAAGCCAGGGGGCGGGGAGGAAAGCAATTGGCTAATTTCTTTCTCAGAGGAACTGTTGCTGCTCTGCCATAGGGTGCTTTCCTCCCCACCCCCTGGCTTTCCTCTTCCTTGCCGCCGCCAGACGCTCAGCAGCAGAGTGGAGGGGAGATTCGGGAACTTAGTATATTATATATGGTAAAATCTTGTACGCTGCTGCGGGCCGGGTAAATAGCCTCAGCGGGCCGCATCCGGCCCGTGGGCCATAGTTTGGGGACCGCTGCTATAAAGTCTAATATACTTCCAAGGTGGCTCTATCTCTTTCAAAAAGCACCAACACAATTAAACAAATCGTTCTTTACCAGAATAAATAAAATAATTTCTAAATTTATTTGGTGCAATAAAAAACCAAGAATAAACATGAAAGCCCTACAAGATCTAAGAACAAGAGGAGGATTCGGTTTACCCAACTTAGAAATATACCACCAAGCCACTAAATTACTATGGATTAAAGAATGGGTCAACCTTGAAAATCCTAGAATTTTAAAAACAGAAGGCCACGATATAAATGAAGGATGGAACGCACATTTGTGGGGAAAAGAACATTCAAAACATTCTCATTTTAAACAACATCAAATTCGGAATACACTGTTGACATACTGGCGGAAAGTTAGGAAAAAACACTATAACGAAATACCCAGATGGCTATCCACACTAGAAGCCCAAATTCATCCAAATATAATTAGCCAAGAACAAATAATAACCTATGAAGTCCTATTAAATACTAAAGGAAGTCTAAAAACTAGAGAAAGACTTAAAGAGGAAGGCATAGTAATAGATTGGCTACCATATTACCAAATTCAAAGTAGATACAAAAAGGACTTGGTGAAATCCGGAATATGTAAAACACAAAATGAAATAGACAAAATATTGACAGGATCTGATAAAAAATTTATAACCAAAATGTATACTTATCTACTAAACCATGAAAACATCGAAGAAATAGTTAAACCTAATATGATAGCTTGGATGACTAACTTTGGATATGCAATTCAGCTAGAAGACTGGGAAAAACTATGGTCAGTTAACTATACTTTGTCAACACCATACAAAGAAAATCTTTATAAAATGTTCTTTTGGTGGCATTATGCGCCAGCGCGCCTAGCCAAAATGAATGTAAATATTAGTAACAAATGTTGGAAGTGTAAAAAAGAGGTGGGAACATACTACCACATATGGTGGAAATGTAACGAAGCAAAAAAAATTCTGGATCCGAATTAGGACATGGATGGAAGAAATACTGGGCTATAAAATTGAGATAAAACTGGAAATGTATTTATTAGGTGTAATTAGAGGCAAACACAGCAAAGAAAATTACTACTTAATAAATCACTTACTTACTGCTGCAAGATTAGCATATGCACAAGTTTGGAAACAAGATAACACTCCAAACAAAGAAACGGTAATTTAAAAAAATTAGACTGCGCCAAATTTAGCAAATTAACATACGAGATTCAAAACCAACAAAATAAGGACTATTACAAAGTGTGGGGAAAATATGCAACTGGGTGGAAGTTAAGAAAAAGGTATAGTAAAGAGAATTGTAAAAAATAAATCTTGTAAATATATAAATCGTAAATGTTCAATGTTGTATTGTATGATGTCTAAATGTTTGTAAGTCAAACAAAATAAAATAAAAATGAATTGTGAAGAAAAAAGATTTCAAAAAGAGTTTCCACTGAAAAATAAAAAAAATAAAAATGAAAGAAATTAATTGGAGGAAAAACAAAAATTAATTTTCCAATCGGTAGGTCAGGAGATAAAGAATTAAAATAAAAAGTAAAGGAAAAAATTGAATTTGTAATATCTTCTTCCGTCAAAAGAAAAACAAAAGAAAAGGGTTTCTATATTTTTTGTCTCTTTTCCGAAACCCAATCTCCCTTTCTTCCGCTTATACTGATAACTTTCGTTTTCTGCTCAGTCACTCTCTTTTTTTTTTATAATTTTTTTTTTTAAAAAAATAATCTTTATTGAATATATACAAAACTTTACACAAAAACAATACAAAACAGTATAAACAGGACAAGGTGTTCTTATCATATGCGTCTAATTGTTATTTTCATTAGGGTCGAACAAACCACATTTAACACTAACAATAAACATAGAACACCCCTTTTCCCTCTCTCCCCCCCTCTGCCAACCTGCAGTTATATTTATATTTCATTTTTCCGGTTGTACTTTCAGCGGTATCCTGTTTCTTAAAATTTGCTTAATCTATTAGTCTAGTATTTCCTTTTCTAGGTGTTGTGTTTAAAATTCTAATTGTTATGTTTCTGGTATATTCCTTAATATTGAATAAATAAATAAAAGGATATCGGTGAGCAATCAAATAAGTTGTTTTGTCTTGTTCTTCTCTTCCTTTCTCTTCCTTCCTGATCTCTTTGTGATTTGTTCTCTTTTACTCAGTTTCCCTTCGTTTCTGTCTCTCTCTCCCTTTCCTCGATCCAGTTATAGAACTTATCCCATGTGGTTATATTTTCTGTTTCTTTATTATCTTTCAGTTTTTGTGTTAGGGAATCATATTCGGCGCAGTCAAATATTTTTTGATTATTTCTCTGTCTGATGGTACCTCCTCCCTTTTCCAGTTTTGAGCTATTGATATTCTGCTTGCTGTTATAACGTGTTGGATTATATGATAATCTGTTTTCTTTATTTTTGTATCTATTATTCCCAATAGGAAGGTCTCTGGCTTGAGAGGTAGGTTTGTGCCTGTAATTTCGAATATCCAATGTTTTATTTTAGTCCATAATTTTTTTTATCTTTGGACAGCTCCACCAAATATGGAAAAAAGTTCCCGACGGATTTGAACACCTCCAGCAATTTGGTCTGGTTTTAGGAAAGATCTGTGCTAGTCTTGATGGCGACATATGCCACCTGTAGAACATTTTTATGATATTTTCTTTGAATGATACTGACTTCGTAATTTTGTAATTTTTATTCCAGATTGTCTCCCATTGTTCTATATGGATATTGTAGCCAAAATTCTTTGCCCAGCTGGTCATTGGGTCTTTAGATATTTCCGTTTCCATTTCATACATTATTAAGTAACTATATATTCTTGTAATAAAATGTTTTTCACTTCCTAATATAAGTTTATCAAGGGGAGTGTTGTGTGCTGCTATTCCTTCATTTTTAGTGTCTTTTTGCCATTTTGAAAATATAAAATCTCTTGCTGTTATTATGTTGCAATGGCGTCCGCAATCAACAACTTCCTAAACATTTTCCCTTTCTTCTTTTCAGCCTCCTCTTCTCACTGTAAATATTCAGTCTCTTCCAAATAAAGCTACTAATTATTTTTTACTTATAGTCCATCAAGAAAAAAGAAAAATGTAGTGAAAAATTTAGTTTTAGTTAGCTGTCAGTTTCGCAGTGTGTGATTTTAAATTCCACTGTCTTTCGGGGGTTTTAAAAAAACTTGCGGTCCTTTCAATTACACTATTCTTTTTCGCCTTTTATGTTAAAGATTTAGACAGTACCTGCGGTTGTTCGATCTTTATAAGTTCTTAGTTATTTTCGATGTATCTTGTTTTCTCTGGTCTAATTCCAATCCCTCTTCCTCTTCCTGCTGTGTGGACGCTGCTGCTTTGACCGGCCGCCGAAGTACCGGTTCTTTTCAAGTGAAGTTTTGGGGTATATTCCTCGCCCCCCCCGGGCAATGGCGAGTTGCCCTGAGAGCTTCAGATAACCCCCTTCAACAATCTGGACCCTCCGAGCCAGATCGCACCGAAAAAAGTGGTACTTCAAATGAAAAAAGGGAAAGTGTCAGCGGAGCTCCGCTTTGACACTTCCTAGCGCAGTCACGTTGCCACTGGAAGCCTTTAGAGAGAATTCTTGAGCTTCTTAGGCACAAAGCAGGGGTTAAGCTCCACCCACCCCCCACAAACTAACAGAGCGTGTGAAAGGCCAAGCCAATATTAGAGCAATACCTCCAGTGTTATTTAAACTATCAAAAGGACAACTGGAGCGAACTTCTGCCATTTGCAGAGGTTGCATATAACAGCTCGCTACATAGTAGCACAGGATTTACCCCATTCAAATTGGTGAATGGACAGGATTTTGTGCCTATCCCGGAGTTACCACAGGATGAGCCTAAGCATCCTACCTTAAAGGAATGGGTAACCCAGTTAAAGGCGAATTGGCCAGTAGTTCGTAAAGCTCTCAATGAGGCACATAATGCCCATAAGGCATAATGCCCATAATGCCCAACAAAAAGAGGACTCGGCCAATGGATTACAAAGTGGGGGACAAAGTTTTCTTATCCACAAAGTTTTTAAGGACCAATCAGAACTCAAAGAAGTTAGGTGCTAAATACGTAGGGCCTCTCCCAATTGTGCAAGTGGTGAATTCAGTAGCTATGAAATTGGAATTACCTAAAATTTTGCGGAGAATTATCCATTGTGTTATGTCAGTCTACTTAAGCCGGAGCACACATCTGACTTGCGGCCTGCCCAAGCAGCCCCCCCACCTTTGCTCATTGAAGTGGAGCAGTATTTTGAAGTCAAAGAAATTCTTGATTCTAGGACACACAGAGGAAAAGTGCAATATTTAGGGTCATGGAAACATTTCCCTGCATCTTGTGCAGAGTGGGTTGAGGAAAAACACATGAGAGCCCAGAAGGAAATTGATTGCTTTAGAGCAAAATACCCTGACAAACCGTAATGTGTAACTCTTTATTTTCTTTTTATTTTCTCTTTTAGGACTAACGTCCCTGTTCTGGGGGGTCTGAATGTCAACCTCGCTATGTTTCTACTCTCCTACTACACTTTGGTTGCCATGAGTAACAAGGGGTGGGTTTTGGGTTTTTGGGAGGGGAAGGTTTCAGGAGGCCTTGATAGGTTTTGCTTTCCTAGCACAGAGCAGGATAACTTTCACTTTCCTGGAAAACAGGTGACCAGGAGGAGACCGTTAGAAGTTGCATTCCATAAGTGTGACGTGGCTGTGAAGATCCATCCACCTGACAGAGATGGACACTAGGGATTGGCTATTCTCCAAGGTGGGGGGCAAGTGGGATACTTTGATATGTGCTTGTATTGCACCTTTTTCTCAGTCTTTGCTTTACTTTTGTTGCTTTTAGTTCTGATTTTTGATAAATTCACTTTTGAAGTTCAACATGGACTCTGAGTTTTATTTTTCTTCAATTCCGATTGAAGCAGCTTGACAGATAGAGATAGAGATGGAGATATATAAAACACAAATTGTCCTAAAATGTGTGTTCCAGGTATAGTTATAGATGAAGAAGTGATAGACACCACGATCTCTAGAATGTTTAAAAAGTTATTATACTAAGCTTTCGTCAGCCCCTGATGACATCATCAGATTGTAAAATCCCCATTGAAGAGAAGCTTGATGTAATGCTGATTGATTTAGTCATTGTATGCGTAATAGGCTCACCTCCTTTTATCACTCCTGTAATTAGCTTTGTTGCTTTTGCCCTAGTCATACTGACAGGTGGCAATATGATTTCTGTTGCTCCTTTCCCCATTGTGTATTGCCTTGGGGGTAAAGCATGGCTATCAGGTATTTCTTTGAAGGTATTTCTCCCTCCCCTTCATTGTTACTGCTCTCCCTTTCAGGCACATATGTTGCCTCCTCTAAATTCATCCATTTCTCCCATGATCTTGTAATAGGTCTGAGTTATTCTTCATCCACCCACTCCCATCCCTCTCATTCTGATGCTGCACTACCATACTCTCCTGCACCAAATTTTGGGATAAATGGTGGTCTATCTGTCTTTCTTTCTTTCTTTTTCTTTCTTTCTTTCTTTCCTAGGAGACCTAGGGGAAGAGCCTTTTCTGTGGGGGGCCCGGTCCTCTGGAATCAGCTCCCCCTGAAGATTCGCACTGCCCCCACTCTCCTTGCCTTCCAAAAAAGTTTAAAAACTCATCTTTGTCACCAGGCCTGGGGTCATTAGATCTTCTTCCTGACTAACAAGTGTTTTTAGTGTGATTTATTGAGTGAATGTTATGAATATATTATGTCTTTTATATATGCTGTGAGCTGCCCCGAGTCCTTGGAGAGGGGCGGCATACAAATCCAATTAAACTTAAACTTAAGCTTTCCTTCCTTCCGTCCTTCTTTCCTTCCTTCCTTCCTTCCTTCCTTCCTTCCCTCCTTCCTTTCTTTCTCTCTTCCTTCCTTCCTTTCCCTTTCTTTTCCTCTGTTCCATTCCTTTCCTTCTTTCCTTTCCTTCCATTTCCTTTCTTCTTTTCTCCTATCCTTTCCTTTCCCATTCCATTCCTTTTCTCATTTCCCCTGTTCCATTCCTTTCCTCCTTTCCTTTCCTTTCCTTCTTTTCCTGTTCAATTCCTTTCCTCCTTCCCTTCCCTTTTCCTTCCTCTTCCTCTTTCTTTTTCTTTCTTTCTTTTCCTCCTTTCCTTTCCTTCCATTTCCTTATTTTCTACCATTTGCCTCGGGTCCTGCTCTCTGCATCCAGCCCAGGGCAGGGGATGTGACACTGCCAGAGCCTTTCACTTCCTTTCTCTCAGTGTTGGGGAAAAGAACAAAGCCTCTTCCACCACCAAGAGAAAGGAAGCACCATGGTAAGGCAGACAGCCAAGCAGCAGCGCATACTCTGCCCTGGGCTGGATGCAGAGGGCGGGACCCAAGGCAGATAGCATCATAGAAGACCAGGCATGATGGGGGTCCCTGCCTCTCACTCTTTGCATCCGCTCATGACAGTGGACACATGGATGGCAAAGCAAACAAAGTGCCTCTCCTCTCAGTGATGGGAGAAGGTACAAAGTTTCTACCACCACTGAGAGAAAGGAAGTGCCCCACTCGCTCTGGTAGGCCAGTCAACTTCCACCACCTGGTGAAAAACTCTGAATGTGTGGCCAGGCATCTGACAATAATCCATGCATTCGGAGCCTCCCTGACAGTTGAGAGGGGGGTGAAATGGGCAGCAGGTGATACTCATGAAATGAAGTAATTAACCAAACATACATACACTCGCAGGTTCCCACTCCTCTGAGTCCAAATCAGCAGCCATAGGAGCTGGCCTGAAGCCAACCACAACAAATTTGAGATGGGACAGCTGCACCACATTTATTTTAGCCCTGCCAGGAGACCTTCACACCCCATGGGAAAGGGCCCAGACTGCAGATGGAGGAAAGCAGTCCCCCTGCCTGCCTCCCTCCAGGCTTCTGCATGGGTTAGGTTGAGTGAGGAGAAGGCCAAGACCCTGGATTGGCTGGCAGCCCAAGAAGCAGGGGGTCCAGTTTTTAAAAGGTTTTAAAATCAAGGCGGAAAGGGAGAAGATGCTGAAGGAAGATTTCACAGCTGCAACATGCTTAAACTGCTTTTACCTCTTTTCTGTTTTCCTTCAAAACACTGAACTCAGAGCTAGTTGGGTCACCAAAACTCAAACAAACCTTTAGCTCTGCTTCTGGTAGACCAGAGAAGTGGGCTATCTGCTCACATAGCTCAGCCTGGACCTCCTCGAACAGGTCCGCTGAATTGAACTCCCAGCGCATACACAGGTGATTTTTAAAAACGAAAAATATTTTTAAAAAAAAATATATTAATTTTTTTTAAAGATGGTGGTCCCACCGGTCAACTGGAGCTATCACAGGAATTACCCTTATTCCGGCTGCTGCACACCCTTGCCTATATGTATGGAAGTGGAACATCAAAAACAACAAGCAAAACCAATGCCAATTACAGGAGGGAGGCAAGGATATGGACTTATTACATGTGCAATGGCTAAATCAATTTGCATTACATAAAAGCAAGCATCTCTTCAATGGGGATTTTATACTCTGACAATGTCAAGAGGGGATGAAAAAACCTTAGTATAATTTAAAAAAAACTTTAAATGTTCTGGAGATCATGATGTCTATTGTTTACATATATATATACACACAAACACACATATGTGCACATACACAAATGTATGTGTATATGTATATGTGTGTGTTTGTGTATATCGTGTTTCCCTGAAAATAAAACCTCCCACCAAAATAAGTTCTCTTCTGATAATAAGACCTCCCAAAAAATAAACACTTCCCCAAAAATAAGCACTCCCCCGAAAATACCATTTCCTCTTGTTAAGGTTAGGGAGATAATGCTGGAAATCAAATAATACGGCAATAGGAACCCCATCTTGCTCCATGCGCCCCAAAATAATAAGACCTCCCCCTAAATAAGGCCAAGTGCTTATTTAGGGGTTCAAAAAAATATGACTGGGCCTTGTTTTCTGAAAAACTATGTATGAGTGTGTGTTTGTGTGTGTATATACACTGCTCAAAAAAATAAAGGGAATACTTAAACAACACAATATGACTCCAAGTAAATCAAACTTCTGTGAAATCAAAGTGTCCAACACTGATTAACAATCAATTTCACATGCTGTTGTGCATTCAACAAACTATTCAATGAAAATATTTCATTCATTCAGATCTAGGATGTGTTATTTGAGTGTTCTCTTTATTTTTTTGAGCAGTGTGTATGTATATTGTATATATATTGCATGTGTCTAAATGGTTTCATCTCTCCATCCTTTTCTGCAGCATGTGAATCCATTTTAGTTCCTTCCTCATATGTGATATCTTCATTTTGTTATAATTGCTTTATCTGTTTAGTAACTGCAATTACTAATGTATCATTTTTATTACCTCCATGATAGAAACATAGAAGACTGACGGCAGAAAAAGACCTCATGATCCATCTAATCTGCCCTTATACTATTTCCTGTATTTTATCTTAGGATAGATATATGTTTATCCCAGGCATGTTTAAATTCAGTTACTGTGAATTTAACAACCACGTCTGCTGGATGTTTGTTCCAAGGATCTACTACTATTCCTTCAGTAAAATAATATTTTCTCATGTTGCTTTTGATCTTTCCCCCAACTAACTTCAAATTGTGTCCCCTTGTTCTTGTGTTCACTTTCCTATTAAAAACACTTCCCTCCTGAATCTTATTTAACCCTTTAACATATTTAAATGTTTCAGTCATGTCCCCCCTTTTCCTTCTGTCCTCCAGACTATACAGATTGAGTTAATTAAGTCTTTCCTGCTACATTTTATGCTTAAGACCTTCCACCATTCTTGTAGCCCATCTTTGGACCCGTTCAATTTTGTCAATATCTTTTTGTAGGTGAGGTCTCCAGAACTGAACACAGTATTCCAAATGTGGTCTCACCAGCACTCTATATAGCGGGATCACAATCTCCCTCTTCCTGCTTGTTATACCTCTAGTTATGCAGCAAAGTATCCTACTTGCTTTTCCTACTGCCTGATCACTCTGCTCACCCATTTTGAGACTGTCAGAAATCACTACCCCTAAATCCTTCTCTTTTGAAGTTTTTGCTAACACAGAACTGCCAATACAATATTCAGATTGAGGATTCCTTTTCCCCAAGTGCATTATTTTACATTTGGAAACATTAAACTGCAGTTTCCATTGCTTTGACCATTTATCTAGTAAAACTAAATCATTTACTATATTACAAACACCTGCAGGAATATCAACCCTATTGCACACTTTAGAGTCATCGGCAAATAGGCAAACCTTCCGTACCAAACCTTCCCCTATGTCACTCACAAACATATTAAAAATAATAGGACCCAGAACGAGGTTTCTGCATGTGCTAAATTGGTTTCTAGGCCCTTCACCTCTGGCTCCGAACTAATATATAATGTAAGGGGATTTCTCTCCCTTAAAAATACTATAAATCCTTCTTAGGAAAAAATAGGAGGTACAGGAATCTACGGACATCAAAGAGAATTTAAAGATTTATGATTTCAAGCAAAGACGGAGGTTCTTTTGCTATAACAAGGAAGTGATAAGTGAGTACAATAAATCTTAAAATGGTGGAGGGAGGGGAAAAAGAAGACGCTTCCAGCTTAGCGAACATTGAAAAAAAACTGGATAAATTGCTGGACATTTGTTCTGGATTTGAGCAGAGATTTATTAAAGTAGAAACTACAATGGGTGATCTGGCTTTAGAAGTAAAGCAAATCAAAAAGGAGGAGGAATCCTCTGCTGGAAAGATACAGAAAGTTGAAAAACAAGTGAAGGATCATGATGAAATAATTAAACAAATGAATGATAGAATTGCCAATCTGGAGGACCGTCAGAGAAGAAGAAATTTGCGTCTGCGTGGGTTCAGAATGGACTTTGCCTGTGATTCAAAATTAATAGAAGCAGTCTGCGGTTGGTTAAATAAACAAGCAGGTGTACAAATCAGCTTGGAAGATTTATTGCGAGTTCACTGGGCGGCACCAAGAAGAGACGGGAGGCAGAGAGACATTGTTGTGGCTTTCCTCAGTGAAAAAAAAGCAGAGATTATTTATAAATCTTTGAAGACTTCTACGAGCCTTAAACAAGACGGAAATGAGATAAGGGTTCTGAGGGATCTTTCCTGGGAAACTCTGAGAGCGAGAGCTGTTTTGAAACCAATTGCAAGCCGTTTATATCAAAGCGGAAGGAGATTTAGCTGGGGGTACCCAGTGGCTATCTTGGTGTTCCAGGAAAATAAAATGTACAGAGCACGTACATTGGAGGAGGGAAAGGCTTTATTGGATCAACTGGGGATTAAGTTTGATGAAACTGGAGCACTAGCACAAGCAGGAGAGGAGGCTTTTGATGGTCGTAGTACCCCAGACGATGAGGAAAGACGAAGGGAAGAGCAGCTGAAGGAGTTAACCGGGCAGGTGGAGGCCATCAGAAAGGAGCAGAGAAAAACACGGGCTCTGCATGAGAAGAGAGCCAGAAAGTAATGTTGTTTGGTCTCCTTGTCTTGTTGTAAAAAAAAAGAAAAAAGGATTTTTTTTTTCTTGGAGATGCCTTGGGATTCCTGTATATTGGTTATTCGGTGGGGGAAGTCTAAGGGGGAGAAAAAGGGGGTTAAAGAAGTTAAAGTTAAAGAAGGAATTATTTAAAGGAGAAAGGAGGGGGGAGAAGATTTCTCTTTATTACAATTAAAAAGGGTTGAAAGAGGAGCTAGTTGAGTGAGAACGCAATCAAGATAATGTGCCTCATGAATGGACAATGATTTTTCTTGTCTTCCCCCCACTTGGTGGGGGGAGCACGGGGGGAGGCACATTGGGGGGGGTAATAGGGGTAAAGAAAGGGGGGGGGAAATAAACCAAGGGCAAAACAAGTGGGGAAAAGGGTGATTTTGGTATATTATGATGGAGTGTAAGATAATGGTTTTAAATGTGAATGGTTTGGGATCGGATTTGAAACGTTTTAGGATATTAAGCAGGATATTAACGATGGCTAAGCAATATAAGGTGGATATTATATTATTTGGTTATCAGACCATGCCCCACTATTGGCAGAATTGGAAATAGGTCAGGAACACAATCAAATAATTTGGAGATATAATGCAGTTGTAACTGCTAGTAAACAAGATAAAGAGAAATTGCAAACAGAGTTATCTGAATATTTTAGAATTAATGATGTGGGTGGTATTAAACAATCAATTGTGTGGGATGCATGTAAGGCTTTCATGAGGGGACAATGTATATGTATGGAAGCGGATATTAGGAAGAGGTGGGGTAGAGAGGGAAAGGAAGATAAGGGAAATAGATTTGATACAAGAGCAGTCAAGATTAACTAAAAGTAGAGATTGGAATAGTTTATTGTAATTGAAAAAGAAACAATTGATGGTGTATGATGAGATCAAATGGAACAAGATGAGAATGATGATGCGACAAAAAATACAGAGCTGGGGGACAAGATCAATGCAGCAAATATCTGAAGAAGAGGAAAGAAAAATCATGTATTTTAGCATTGAGGGACGCTAGTGGAGTGGTTAGATATGGTAAGGAGCAGTTAGAGGAGATAATGAGGAAATATTATGAAGATTTGTATAAAGAGGAGCAAATGAAGATAGGAGTCCTCAAGGTTGGGGAAATAGTAAGTGAAGAAGATAAACAAATTTTGAACGCAGAAATTACCCAAGATGAAATTGCTAGAGTAATTAAAGGGTTAAAACAAGCCAAAGCACCGGGCCCGGATGGGTTTACAGGGGAATTTTATAAAACTTATGTGAATGTATTGTTGCCGCATTTGGGGAAACTGTTCAATAATATATTGTTAAATCGTGATGTCCCGCAGACATGGAAGCTTTCAGAAATTGTTACCATTCTGAAGATGGGTCGAGATTTAAGAGAGCCTGGGTCTTACCGTCCGATCAGTTTGGCAAATCAGGATTATAAAATTTTTATGAAAATATTGGCAAATAGATTAGAAAATATTTTACCAAAAATAATTGAAGGGGATCAATATGGATTCGTGAAGGGAAGGAAAATAAGCGAACCAATTAGAAATGTAATGAATGTGATGCACCATGCTACCGCTACTAAAAGGAAATTGGGAATTTTGAAATTAGATGTCTATAAAGCGTTCGATAAAGTTAACCATAGCTATTTATATAAATTATGTAATGAACTAAATATGGGGGGGGGGTTGTGAAACTATAAAAGAGATTTATAAAGGAAATGAAGCGTATGTAAGAGTGAATGGACAAAGAACGCAGAGTATTAAAATATTAAACGGCACCAAGCAGAGGTGCCCTTTATCTCCAAAATTATTTGTAATAGCAATAGAGATCTTAGCTAATAAGATAAGTCAAGATAACACTTGGGCAGGATATAGAATTAGAAATGAAAATAAATTTATTTGCAGACGATGCAATTATATTGACCCAGACCCCGATGGAGATGATTAAAGGTATAATAAACATTTTACAAGAGTTTAAGCAGGAATCGGGACTGTCGGTTAGTATGGAAAAATCAGAGATTATGTGTTTAAATACAGATCCGAGAGAACAGATAGAAATCAGGAAAGAATCAGGGTTGAAATTAGGACTTAAAAAAATAAAATATTTGGAAATTTGGTTATTGAAAAACCCAGTGAAAATTGAAGAGATGAATTATAGATTAATATGGAGGAAAATGTTGAAACAAATGAGGAGCTGGAAAGAGAAAAAGCTAAGGAAACTCTCTAAAATAAGAGCTTTAAAAACAATGATAGCTCCCAAGATGATGTACCTATTTCAGGTGCTGTCGGGGGGGGGGGCTATCGGCATGTAAGGTTAAAGAGTGGGACAAAAAACTAAATTATTGGATTGAAGAAGATAAGAGACCAAGAATAAGGAAAAAGTGGTTAATTGCGGATGAAAAAGAGGGGGGATGGGGAGTTCCATGTTTGGAGCTGTATAGGGAAGCTTTTCAAATGGAAAGGTTAATGGAGTTGCAATTATGTGAAAATAAATGGGTGAAATTGGAAAAACAGATAAACGGGATGAAGAATAGAGAATTAATCTTTAGAAAGTGGAATAGGAGTGACTTAGGTAAATTAATAGGCCCAATGAAAGGGACTATAGAAATTTGGAAAAAATGGCAGGGGAAAATAGGATTATATAAATCTAAACTTTCATCGCTTTATGTAATAAATAGAGAAAATGAAACTAATTTAAATAGGGTTATAGGAGAGTTGAAGGGAAGAGGGATAACTAAGATAGAACAGTTATATGAGAAGGATGGCAGGCCAAGTAGAAATCGTATAGAATGGTGGTTAGGTAAGGGAAGGTGGCTACAAATAAATGCAATATGTAAATATCTTAATGAAAGGGAGAATAAAGAAGTACTATGGAGGGAGGAGACAGGGTTAGAGAAAATAATAAGAGAAAAAAGTGAGGGGATAAAGGCACAAGCAACCAATATATACAAATTGCTAGTGCAGTCAGAAGGGGATATGATTGATGGATTGACTAAATGGTGGCAAAATGAGATACAAGTAGAGGTACAAGAGATGGAAAATATAGTAGAAAATATAAGGAAAATTAAAAATACAAGAATCAGAGAAATGAGAAGGAAAATATTACATAAGTGGTATTTTACTCCCGTTCAATTCGCACATTTTCAGCAGAATGTCAGGGGTAATTGTTGGCATGGCTGTCAAGACAAAGGAGTGTTTATGCATATGTTTTGGGAATGCCCAATAGTCCAGGAATTTTGGCAAAAAGTGAAAGAGGATATCAATAGAATGCTAAATATACAATGGACAATCACTAAGGAAATGGCAGTACTAGTAAAAAGCAATGCAATGGGAGAATTTAGAGAAATAAAAAAAGCAGCAATAGAAAGCGCTCAGGCAGTAATAGTTTTGGGTTGGAAGGATGCGACAAAATGGACAATGCAAAATTGGTATAGGTACATGGTGGACCATATTCAATTTGAAATTATGGAAAAAAGGATAAATTCGGATAATGAAACTGAGTTGGGACAGCTGATGGAACGGTGGGACAAGGTAAGAAGATATATGACGAGCAGAATCCGAGATCAAGCTACAAGAAATAAATTGGAATCACTCTATAATATGTAAACAGATATATTGCTCTTGGGTTAAGTGGACTATACAAGAAACACCCCCAATTTGATGGTGGGGAATGTGTGTGTGTCGGGGTGGTGGGCACAATTCACTATGCACTGTTTTATGTTGTGTGATATAAAAACTGTTAAAAATCAGTAAAAATATATATATAAAAATAAAGAATAGGACCCAGAACAGACCCTTGTGGCATACCACTTGTAACCTGTCTCTGCTCAGAAGGCTTCCAGATGGCGCTTGGGGTTATTCCAGATACACTTGTCCACAGTTCGGCAGAGTCTCTTGCTGAGGCCTGGAACAAGGCTGCAGGGGAGGCTCTTGACCGGATTGCGCCGTTGCGACCTCTCCGCGGCACTAGACCCCGTAGAGCTCCATGGTTCAACGAGGAGCTCCGGGTGTTGAAGCGCCAGAAGAGACGTCTGGAGAAGCGATGGAGGAAGAGTAAGTCCGAATCCGATCGAACACTTGTAAGAGCTCATATTAAGACTTACAAAGTGGCGCTCAAGGCGGCAAGATGCGCGTATCATGCCGCCTTGATTGCATCAGCGGAATCCCGCCCGGCCGCTCTGTTTAGGGTAACCTGCTCCCTTCTTAATCAGAGGGGAGTTGGGGAGCCCTTGCAGAGTAGTGCCGAGGATTTTAACACGTTTTTCGCTGATAAAATCGCCCGGATCCGAGCAGACCTCGACTCCAATTGTGAAACAGAGTCGACTGACAATGAGTCAGTCGAGGTGACTGGGGCTAAACGTCTTTGTCCATCTGTCTGGGAGGAGTTTGACTTGGTGACACCTGATGAAGTGGACAAGGCCATTGGAGCTGTGAGTTCCGCCACCTGTTTACTGGATCCGTGTCCCTCTTGGCTGGTTTCGGCCAGTCGAGGGGTGACACGGAGCTGGGTCCAGGAGATTGTCAACGCCTCCTTGGGGAGGGGGTCCTTTCCGCCACTTTATAAGGAGGCGGTTGTGCGCCCCCTCCTCAAGAAGCCTTCCCTGGACCCAGCCGTGCTTAATAACTACCGTCCAGTCTCCAACCTTCCCTTCATGGGGAAGGTTGTCGAGAAGGTGGTGGCACTTCAACTCCAGCGGTCCTTGGATGAAGCCGATTATCTAGGTCCTCAGCAGTCTGGATTCAGGCCCGGCTACAGCACGGAAACTGCTTTGGTCGCGTTGATGGATGATCTCTGGCGGGCCCGGGACAGGGGCTTGTCCTCTGTCCTGGTGCTCCTTGACCTCTCAGCGGCTTTTGATACCATCGACCATGGTATCCTTCTGCGCCGGCTGGAGGGGTTGGGAGTGGGAGGCACTGTTCTTCAGTGGTTCTCCTCCTACCTCTCCGGTCGGTCGCAGTCAGTGTTAGTGGGGGGTCAGAGGTCGACCCCGAGGTTTCTCCCTTGTGGGGTGCCTCAGGGGTCGGTCCTCTCCCCCCTGCTATTTAATATCTACATGAAACCGCTGGGTGAGATCATCCAAGGGCATGGGGTGAGGTATCATCAATATGCCGATGATACCCAGTTGTACATCTCCACCCCATGTCCAGTCAACGAAGCAGTGGAAGTGATGTGCCGGTGCCTGGAGGCTGTTGGGGCCTGGATGGGTGTCAACAAACTCAAACTCAACCCAGACAAGACGGAGTGGCTGTGGGTCTTGCCTCCCAAGGACAATTCTATCTGTCCGTCCATTACCCTGGGGGGGGAATTATTGACCCCCTCAGAGAGGGTCCGCAACTTGGGCGTCCTCCTCGATCCACAGCTCACATTAGAAAAACACCTTTCAGCTGTGGCGAGGGGGGCCTTTGCCCAGGTTCGCCTGGTGCGCCAGTTGCGGCCCTATTTGGACCGGGAGTCATTGCTCACAGTCACTCATGCCCTCATCACCTCGAGGCTCGACTACTGTAACGCTCTCTACATGGGGCTACCTTTGAAAAGTGTTCGGAAACTTCAGATCGTGCAGAATGCAGCTGCGAGAGCAATTATGGGCTTCTCCAAGTATGCCCATATCACTCCAACACTCCGCAGTCTGCATTGGCTGCCGATCAGTTTCCGGTCACAATTCAAAGTGTTGGTTATGACCTATAAAGCCCTTCATGGCACCGGACCAGAATATCTTCGGGACCGCCTCCTGCCGCACGAATCCCAGCGACCGGTTAGGTCCCACAGAGTTGGCCTTCTCCGGGTCCCGTCGACTAAACAATGTCGTCTGGCGGGACCCAGGGGAAGAGCCTTCTCTGTGGGGGCCCCGACCCTCTGGAACCAGCTCCCCCCTGAGATTAGGATTGCCCCCACCCTCCCTGCCTTTCGTAAACTCCTTAAGACCCACCTTTGCCGTCAGGCATGGGGGAACTAAAACACCTCCCCCTTGCCCATGTTGTTTGTTGATTGATTGACTGTGTGCCTGTTTTTTATATATACTGTTTTTTTATGAGATTATTAATTTCAATTGGAACTGGATGGGTGGGCATTGGATTTGGTATTGTGTACTGTACTGTTTTTTATTATTGTTGTGAGCCGCCCCGAGTTTGCGGAGAGGGGCGGCATATAAATCCAATAAACCTAAACCTAAACCTACTCGCCATTAACAATAACTCTCTGATGTCTACACTTCAGCCAGCTGCAAACCCACTGAACTATCCAGGGATTAAGTCCAATCTTCACTAATTTATCTCTCAGCTCTTTATGTGGAACCGTATCAAAGGCTTTGCTGAAGTCCAGATAGGCAATATCCACAGCATCACCTTCATCCAACACCTTTGTGACATAGTCAAAGAAATCAATGAGATTAGTCTGACATGATTTGCCTTCAGTAAAGCCATGCTGATTTGGATCCAATAAGTTATTATTTTTAGGTGCTGATTTATCCTCTTTTTGAGTAGAGTCTCCATCATTTTAACTATAACTGGTGTCAAACTAACTGGCCTGTAGTTACCAGCTACTTCTCTATTGCCCTTCTTGTGGATAGGCACAACACTGGCCATTCTCCAATCCTCAGGAACATCTCCTGTTAACAGGGATTGGTTAAACAAATCAGTCAGGGGGGTAGCAATGACAAATCTGAGTTCTTTAAGAACTCTGGGGTGGATGCCATCTGGACCCAATGCCTTATTTATCTTTAATTGTTCAAGTTCTTCTAAGACATTGACTTCTAAGATCACTGGAGCTGAATCCATACAGCTGGAAGCAATGCTATATCCATCTATAGTATTATATTGTAAGGTGTGTTTTGAGAAAACTGAACAGACGTAACTATTGAAATGGTCAGTGATCTCCTGATTCCCAACAATGTATATATTATTCCCGGTACTAAGCTTCTTGATGCTGCCATTTTTCTTCTTATCACTAATATATCTGAAGAAGGTTTTATCCCCCTTCTTTACAGATTTGGCAATTTCTTCCTCTTTTGAGGCTTTAGCAGCATATATTATCTGTTTCGCCTCCTTCTGTCTCATTTTATACACCTCTCTATCAGCTATACTTACAGACTCTTTATACCTCCTATAGGCAGCCTTTTTTTCATTGACTATAGCCCTTACATCATTGCTAAACCATAGCGGTTTCTTCTTCCTTTTACCTTTAGTTATTTGTCTTACATATAGTCCAGTGGCTTTTAAGATGGCCTTTTTTAATACAGTCCACTGGGTGCTCGCTCCTGCCATTTTATCCCTCCCCTTTAATTCCTTATTTAAATATTCCCCCATTGCATTAAAATTTGTTTTTCTGAAATCCAATACTTTGGTTGCAGTATAGGATTGCTCACAATCAGTTTTTACATCAAACCACAAACATAGATGGTCAGGGCAACCTAAATGGCTTTCGATAAAGTCGACCACAATCTCCTAATCCACAAACTAGAAAAAAATGGAGTAGATTACTACACATATAGATGGATAAACAGTTGGCTGACCAACCGCACCCAACGAGTTGTCCTCAACGGCACCAAATCCACATGGAAAAAAGTAGACAGTGGAGTACCACAGGGCTCTGTCCTGGGTCCTGTACTCTTTAACATCTTCATCAACGACCTGGACGAGGGAATAAAAGGGGAACTAATAAAATTTGCAGATGACACCAAGCTGGCGGGGGTAGCCAACACCCTTGAGGACAGGCTCAGAGTACAAGAAGACCTAGACAGACTATCACAGTGGGCCCATACCAACAAAATGAGGTTCAACACCAACAAATGCAGAGTCCTCCACCTCGGCAAAAAGAACCCTAGACATACATACAGCCTGGGAGATACCCCACTCAGCAGTAGTGACTGCGAAAGAGATCTTGGAGTCTTGGTGGACAATCAACTAAACATGAGTCAGCAATGTGCAGCAGCAGCCAAAAAAGCCAACTCAATCCTAAGCTGCATCAACAGAGGAATACGCTCCAAGACCAGGGAAGTACTAATACCACTCTACTATGCCCTGGTCAGACCCCACCTGGAGTACTGCATCCAATTCTGGTCACCTCACTACAAAAAAGACATCAAAACTCTGGAGAAGGTGCAAAAAAGAGCAACCAAAATGATTAGGGGACTCGAAACCAAGACTTACGAAGAGAGATTGAGAGAACTGGGCATGGACAGCCTAGAAAAAAAGAAGGTCTAGAGGGGACATGATAGCAGTTTACAGATACTTGAGGGGTTGCCACGGTGAGGAAGGGGTCTCTTTATTCCCCAGGGCACCAGAGGGCCGGACGAGGAACAATGGTTGGAAGCTGACCAAGGAGAGATTCAACCTGGAAATAAGGAAGAACTTCCTGATGGTCAGAGCGATCAACCAATGGAACTGCCTGCCAGGGGAGGTGGTGAACTCCCCAACTCTGGACACCTTCAAGAGGAGATTGGACTTCCATTTGGCTGGGGTGCTGTAGGGTTTCCTGCTCAGGCAGGGGGTTGGACTCGATGACCTAACGGTCCCTTTCAACTCTATTAATAAATAAAATAAATAAATTTTCTCCCACCTTAACCTCTGAAACCCAATTCCCATTTGTAAAAACTAAATCTAGAATATTCTCCCCACTAGTCGGTGTCTTAACCAGCTGTGCCAGAGCTGCTCCTGTAAAGGCCTCTACTATATTCTTACTTTTGCATGGAAGGGCACTGGGGATATTCCAGTCAACATCAGGCATGTTGAAATCCCCCTTAACTACAATATCTCCCTTTACTGACATTTGGGTAATTTCATCCACCATCTTGTTGTCATATTCCTCAGATTGCCCTGGAGGCCTATAGATCACACCAATTCTAATGACAGAACCTTCTTTATTTTGCATGCAAACCCAGAGAGTCTCCAGATCTTTACATGTATTTTGAATTAGTGTTGTTTTTAGACTTTCCTTAACATAAATGGCTACTCACCTCCCCTTCTCTCTATTCTATCCTTCCTATACAATGTATATCCTGGTATGGATATTTCCCATTCATTAGAATCCTTAAACCATGTCTCAGTTATGGCAACCAGATCCAAATTATCTCTAGATATTATGGCCATTAACTCACAGAGCTTGTTGCTCAAGCTTCGAGCATTCGTGCACATTACCCAAAGAACATTATTATCATTATTACTTTGCCCCTTATCATCAACAACTACATCTATTTTATTTACAGCTCCCTTTTCATAAGCTTCCAGAAACTGATTTATCCTCATTGGTTGGGGACAGAAATCATCTACATCAGTTACATCTCTGTCCCCTTTACCTAGTTTAAATGCCTGTCCAAAAAAGTTCTGAACTCCTCACCGAGCACCTGGGTACCTCTGTATGATGGATGCAAACCATCCCTCTTAAACAACTCCCTATTAGACCACCTACGGACATCATGACTTACATAGCCAAAACCTTCAGCTTTACATCACTGCCTTAACCACACATTAAACTCTCTGATACAAGTTGTTTTATCCTCCTGGCCACAAACCGGTAACACCTCTGAGAAAGTCACTGAATCAGTTATTCTGCCCAGCTCCATTCTTAGATATTGGAAATCTCTTTTTACTACATTAACATTTCTCTGGGACAAAGCATTTGTGCACCACCACATCAATGTTATTACCTTTACTCACAGCCTTGACAATATTTGTAATCCGCCTCCTGTCCCTGCTGGCAGTGGCCCCTGGGAGACACCTCATCAGCTTCACCTCATCCTTACTCTGTCCGAAATCAACACCTCTAACAGTCGAGTGACCCACAAGAAAATGTGTCCTCTTTTTATTTCTACTAACTGCACTTGATGGCTTGGTGACACTATGCACCTCACTTACAACAACTTCCCCTTGGAACATCCCCTCATTCTCTGCCTGAGGGGCCTCGCTAATATCTACAACATCCTTACCATTTAAATCTGCAACAACATTATAGGAATTTGATACAGAGAGACCAAAATTGCTGTTTTTGCTCCACTGCACGTAATCTTCCTGAACCGAGAGTTGTCCACACAGCCCTCCTCCTCAGAGGGGTGCTGGGGAAGTGGAGGCTGCACACAGATTCTGAATTCACAATTCAGAAGAAAAGGGAGAAGGGAGGGAGAGAGGAAGGAATGGAGGAAGGTTCCCCACAGACTTGTCCAGGCCACCACAGGATTCCCCAACACGAGTGATGTTGAACTGGCCACTCCCACCACGGCCCAGCCCACCATGGTCCCACCTACCATGCCCCCTCCTCCACCACTCCCAAGATCCAGTATAACATTGATGTGCCACTCAACGAAATTTAATTTGACACCCTTGGCTCAGAAATGACATCAAGAATCTTTGTGCAAAGATTGATAGCACAATGGAAGGTCAATGGTGAGAGACATAGGCCTTCCATTTGACATCTGGCTTTTTCGGCTTCATTCAGGCAAGGTCTGGCAGTGTCTAGATCCATCGGCTCCTCTCTGGCTATGACAGCTGGGCAGTTTCCCGGTTTCACCTAAGTTAATATCAAGCTCATAAAAATTCTATGCTGTCTCTCCTGCCTTCAGTTAATATATTACAATTTCCTTTTCTGTTTCTGAAATCATTAGGAAGTGAGCTTTTAAAAGTCAAAGCTGACAGAATGTGGGGAAATACTGAACATATTATTCTGTGGCCACAGCAATGTTTCTCTGGCTTAACAATATGTTCTTTGGCAGGCATAATTGAAACTTGAATTTACTCCAATACAGTGGGCATAATTCAAAAATAGGATCACACTGTTAAAGAATATATTATGTTAACTCCTACCAAGAAGATTTTACAGCTACTATCAAACCAGGATATTTTAGTCACTTCCCTAGCTTTCAACACTTTAAGAACTTCAGGATAATTGAGCCTGGTTAAGAAAAATAAATGGTTCCTATGCTCATTTGGAAACACATTACTGTTCTCAAGTTTAATTAAATCACAATGGTAAAACTCATACTTTCCAATTTATTTTATAGATTCAGAATCAGGTGGGGAGATCAAATATAAGATATAATTTTAGAAAAATATATACTGTAAATAGGAAACACTAAGCTAAAAAACATATAAAGCTATCTGCTAAAAGAGTTGAGTCTTATCTATCAATCCTATAGTGGAACTCAAAACTTTATAGCAGTCTACCCAGTGGTGGGGTCCAAAATTTTTTATTTCCACTCTGATGGCATGGTTTAATTTTGTGGGCGTGGCTTGACAGTCATGTGACTAAGAGGGAGTGGCTTGACAGCCATGTGATTGGGTAGAAGTGGCTTCATAGTCATGTGACTTGGCAGGTGAGGCTTGGTGGTCATGTAATTGGGTGGGTATAGTCAACTCAATGTCACTCACATCAAGGAGTGCCTCACCTGCCCCCTCATCCCAGCCATTCCTTGTCACACCCTGCCTCAATGAATCTACAGTTCTGTAAAAATGTTGTTCACTTTTTTTCAACTTTATTATCTGTGGGATTAGACATGTGCCGAATTGAATTCTAGGTGCTCCACGTCAGGCTCCGGACTAATTTATTATGTAAAGGGAAATCTCTCCCTTAAAAATACTATAAATCCTTCTTGAAGAAGAACAGAAGGAAAAAGAATCCACAGACATCAAAGAGAATTTAAAGATTTACGGTTTTGAGCAAAGACGGAGATTCTTTCGCTATAACGAGGGAGTGATAAGTGAGTACAATAAATCTTAAAATGGTGGAGGGAGGGGCAGAATCAAGCTTAGCGAACATAAAAAAAAAGCTGGATAAATTGTTGGACATTTGTTCAGGATTTGAGCAGAGATTTATTACAGTGGAGTCAACAACTGGAAATCTGGCTTCGGAAGTTACATTGATTAAAAAGGAGGCAGAGTTTTCTGCTGGAAAGATACAGAAAGTGGAAAAACAAGCAGAGGATCATGATGAATTAATTAAACAAATGAATTATAGAATCATTAATCTGGAGGACCGTCAAAGAAGAAATTTACGTCTGCTTGGGTTCAGATCAGATTTTGCTTCGGGTTCAAACTTAATTGAAACAGTATCTGCTTGGATAAATAAGCAAGCTGGTGTTCAGGTCGGCTGTGATGATATTACATGTCCATTGGGCTGCTCCATGCAGAAATAGGGAGAGGCAAAGAGACATTGTTATGGCTTTGGTCAGTGAAAAAAAAGCAGAGATTGTTTACAAGTCTTTGAAAAGTTCTGCCTACCTTAAACAAGATGGAAATGAGATAAGAGTTCTGAGGGATCTCTCTTTGGAAACCTTGGGAGCGAGAGCTGCCTTACGCTCAATTTCAAGCCATTAATATCAAAGTGGGAAAATAGTAGAGGCACGGTGATTTTTATTCATCAGAGGGTTCCTTTTGAAGAGGTTGGAGTTCAGAAAGACAGAGAAGGAAGGTGGATATTTGTTAAAGGGAAAATTAATCAAAAGATGTTGACATTAGCAGCAATTTATGCCCAAAATGTGAAAACAAAACAATTTATGATAAATACTAAGAGAAAGTTAGACAATTTTATGGAGGGCTCAACTATTTTGGCAGGAGATTTTAATATGCAATTAACAAATGGGACTGGAAACAGTAGGATGTTTCATTTAAATAGACTTAATATGGTGGATCTTCATGCAGATATTTCAAACAGAAGTACATATTATTCAGCAAGATATCATACATTTATCTGCATAGATTATATATTAATGAATAGGGGGGGGATATACAAGTTTAAAAAGTAGATATTAAAAGCATTTGGTTATCAGACCATGCCCCACTATTGGCAGAATTGGAAATAGGTCAGGAACACAATCAAATAATTTGGAGATATAATGCAGTTGTAACTGCTAGTAAACAAGATAAAGGTAAATTGCAAACAGACTTATGTGAATATTTCAGAATTAATAATGTGGGTGGTATTAAACAATCAATTGTGTGAGATGCATGTAAGGCCTTTAATAGGGGGCAATGTATATGTATGGAAGCAGATATTAGGAAGAGGTGGGGTAGAGAAAGGGAAATGAATGGAAATAGATTTGATACAAGAGCAGCTAAGATTAACTAAAAGTAGAGATTGGAATAGTTTATTAAAATTGAAAAAGAAACAATTGATGGTGTATGATGAGATCAAATGGAACAAAATGAGAATGACGATGTGACAAAAAACACAGAGCTGGGGGACAAAATCAATGCAACAAATAGCAAGATGTCTGAAGAAGAGGAAAGAAAAATCATGTATTTTAGCATTGAGAGACTCTAGTGGAGTGGTTAGACATGGTAAAGAACAGCTAAAGAAGATAATGGGGAAATATTATGAAGATTTGTATAAAGAAGAGCAGATGAAGATAGGAGTCCTCAATGTTGGGAAAATAGTAAGTGAAGAAGATAAACAAATATTGAATGCAGAAATTACACAAGAAGAAATTGCTAGAGTAATTAAAGGGTTAAAACAAGCCGGGCCTGATGGAATCACGGGACGAGTTGTTAGAGACTGTGCTGCAGAGCTAGCTGAAGTGTTCACAGATATTTTCAATCTATCCCTGTTGCAGTGCTCTACCCCTACCTGTTTGAAAACATCTATTATAGTACCAGTCCCCAAGCAGATAGTAGTGGTGTCCCTTAACGATTATAGACCAATAGCTTTGACATCTGTTATCATGAAATGTTTTGAGAGACTGGTGTTGAACTATATTAAGGCTAGTCTTCCACCTACTTTGGATCCATACCAATTTGCATATAGGAGTAATAGATCAACTGATGATGCTGTGTCTATTGTGGTCCATACTGTATTGAATCATTTGGAACAACAGGGAACTTATGTAAGACTGTTATTTGTGGATTATAGTTCTGCTTTTAACACTATTCTACCCAACAGGATGTTTTTTAAAATGTCTAATTTGGGTATTAACCAGAGGATTTGTTTGTGGGTAAAGGATTTTTTGACAGATAGGCCACAATCAGTAAGGATGGGATCTCATTATTCTTCCATTCAGATACTAAGCACAGGAGCACCCCAGGGTTGTGTGCTAAGCCCTTTCCTTTATTCTTTGTATACACATGACTGCACCCCACCCTGAACTGTGTAACATCAATGCAATTATTAAATTTGCAGATGATACGGCAGTGGTGGGGCTCATTAATAAGAACAATGAGTCTGCTTATAGAAATGAAGTACAAGGACTGACATTATGGTGTAAAGAAAACAATCTTACACTTAACACCAAAAAAACCTAAAGAACTGATAACTGACCTTAGGAGGAAGAAAGATGTATACTCACCATTGCACATAAATGGCAAGGAGGTGGAGAGGGTTGGTAGTTTCAAATTTCTGGGCACTTATATCTCAGAGGACCTCTCATGGACTATGAATACTAATATGCTTGTGAAGAAGGAACAAAAGAGGTTGTACTTCCTGAGAATGCTCAGAAAGATAAATTTATCTCAGCATCTACTGTTGTCCTACTATCGCAGCACCATTGAGAGTGTCCTGACATACGGCATTCTAGCTTGGTATGGGAGCAACTCTGTAGTGAACAAAAATGCTCTACAGAGAATTATTAAAACTGCCCAGAACATCATTGGGCTCCAGCTACCCGCCTTGGATAACATCTTCACATCTTGCTGTTCTAGGAAGGTGCATACCATTCTCAAAGACTCTTCTCATCCTGCTTACAATCTCTTTGAACTGTAGCCTTCTGGCAGAAGATACAGAACAACTAGAACTTGGACCACACATTTCCTGAATAATTTTTATCCCAGAGCTATACTCACACTTAACAACGAACTAAAGGGTCACCATCAGTGAACTGTTGGACAATATTACTCGGTTTGTCATGTAGATGGTTGAGTGGTTCAGGGTGGGGAATTTGTAGTGGGTGGGACATTTTATTCTATTTTTTATTCTATTTTTTATTCTATTTTTAAATTTTATGTATGGTATGACTGGTCTCTGGGTGTCACACGACCTTTGTTGCCAATGACAATTCATTGTTTTGACAATGACAATAAATTTATTGTTGTTGTTGTTGTTATTATTTTTATTATTATTATTATTATTATTATTATTATTATTATTATTATTATTATTATTATTAAGCACCGGGCCCGGATGGGTTTACAGGGGAATTTTATAAAACTTATGTGAATGTATTGTTGCCGCATTTGGGGAAACTGTTCAATAATATATTGTTAAATCATGATATCCCGCAGACATAGAAGCTTTCAGAAATTGTTACTATTCCGAAGATGGGTCAAGACTTAAGAGAGCCTGGGTCCTACCGTCCTATCAGTTTGGCAAATCAAGATTATAAAATACTTATGAAAATACTGGCAAATAGACTAGAAAATATTTTACCAAAAATAATTGAAGAGGATCAATATAGATTCGTGAAGGGAAGGAAAATAAGTGAACCAATTAGAAATGTAATAAATGTGATGCACCATGCTACCAATACTAAAAAGAAATTGGGAGTTTTAAAACTAGATGTGTATAAAGCTTTTGATAAAGTTAACCATAGCTATTTATATAAATTATGTAAGGAACTAAATATGGGGGATAAATTTTGTGAAATTATAAAAGAGATTTATAAAGGAAATGAAGCGTATATAAGAGTGAATGGACAAAGAACGCAGAGAATTAAAATATTAAACGGCACCAAGCAGGGGTGCCCTTTATCTCCAAAATTATTTGTAATAGCAATAGAGATCTTAGCTAATAAGATAAGACAAGATAACAGTTGGGCAGGATATAGAATTAGAAATGAAAATAAATTTATTTGCAGACGATGCAATTATATTGACCCAGACCCCGATGGAGATGATTAAAGGTATAAGAAATATTTTACAAGAATTTAAACAGGAATCGGGACTGTCGGTTAATATGGAAAAATCAGAGATTATGTGTTCAAATATAGGTCTGAGAGAGCAGATAGAAATTAGGAAAGAATCAGGGTTGAAATTAGGACTAAAAAAAAATCAAATATTTGGGAATTTGGTTATTGAGAAACCCAGCAAAAATTGAGGAGGTGAATTATAGATTAATATGGAGGAAAATGTTGAAACAGATGAGGAGCTGGAAAAAGAAAAAGTTAAGGAGAATCTCTAAAATAAGAGCTTTAAAAATTATGATAGTTCCCGAAATGATGTACCTATTTCAGGTGCTGTCAGGGGGGCTATCAACATTTAAGTTTAAAGAGTGGAATAAAAAAACTTAATTACTGGATTGAAGAAGATAAGAGACCAAGAATAAGGAAAAAGTGGTTAATTGCGAATGAAAAAGAGGGGGATGGGGAGTTCCTTGTTTGGAGCTGTATAGGGAAGCTTTTCAAATGGAAAGCTTAATGGAGTTGCAACTAGCTGAAAACAAATGGGTAAAATTGGAAAAACAGATAAACGGGATGAAGAATAGAGAATTATTTTTTATAAAGTTGAATGGGAGCAATTTAGGTAAATTAATAGGTCCCATGAAAGGGACTATGGAAATTTGGAAAAAATGGCAGGGGGAAATAGGATTATATAAATCTAAACTGTCATTGCTTTATGTAATAAATAGAGATAATGAAACAAATTTGAATAGGGTTATAAGAGAGTTGAAGGGAAGAGGGATAACCAAGATAGAACAGTTATATGAGAAGGATGGCAGGCGAAATAGAAATCATATAGAATGGTGTTTAGGTAAGGAAAGATGGCTATAAATAAATGCAATATGTAAATGTCTTAATGAAAGGGAGAATAAAGAAGCAGTATTGAGGGAGGAGACAGGGTTAGAGAAAATAATAAGAGAAAAAAGTGAGGATATAAAGGTGCAAGCAACCAATATATATAAGCAATCAGATGGGGATACGATTCAAGGATTGACTAAATGGTGGCAAAATGAGACACAAGTAGAGGTACAAGAGATGGAAAATATAGTAGAAAATATAAGGAAAACTAAGAATACAAGAATTAGGGAAATGAGAAGGAAAATATTACATAAGTGGTATTATACTCCCGTTCAACTTGCACACTTTCAGCAGAAGGTTAGGGGTAATTGTTGGCATGGCTGTCAAGATAAAGGAGTGTTTATGCATATGATTTGGGAATGCCCTATAGTACAGGAATTTTGGCAAAAAGTGCAAGAGGACATAAAAAGAATGTTAAATATACAATGGGTAATCACAAAGAAAATGGCAGCATTAGTTAAAAGCAATGCGATGGGAGAATTTAAAGAAATTTAAAAAGCAGCAATAGAAAGCGCTCAGGCAGTAATAGCTTTGGGTGGGAAGGATGCGACAAAATGGACAATGCAAAATTGGTATAGGTACATGGTGGACCATATTCAATTTGAAATGATGGATAAAAGGATAAATTTGGATAATGAAACTGAATTGAAACAACTGATGGGACGGTGGGACAAAGTAAGAAGATATATGATGAGTAGAATCCGAGACCAAGCTACAAGAAATAAATTGGAATCACTGTATAATATGTAAATAAACAATTTGCTCTTGGCTTATAGTGGGTTATATAAGAAAGGGCTATGTGTGTGTGTCAGAGTGGTGGGCATTTTTTTGCACTATGCACTGTTTTATGTTGTGTGTATATTAACCTTGTTAAAAAAATCAATAAAAATATACTTTAAATTTTTTTCCAAAAAACTTTATTATCTGCATACTATAGATGTACTTACATGGACCACTGAAAGGAGGAAATGGCTTACATGCTTTGGCCAAGAGTGTGATAGGCTTTCAAGGGGTTGCCAGAAAAAAAAAGTGGGGGAATGTATTTTCCAAACACCAGAAGGCAAAACAAGAAGCAATGGGTGGAAACTGAACAAAGAGAGAAACAACCTAAGGAGAAATTTCCTGACTGTCATTGCTTTATGTAATACTCCTCAATCTGAGTATTGTATTGGCAGTTCTGTGTTAGCAAAAATTTCAGAAGAAAAGGATTTAGGGGTAGTGATTTCTGACAGTCTCAAAATGGGTGAACAGTGCAGTCAGGCGATAGGGAAAGCAAGTAGGATGCTTGGCTGCATAGCTAGAGGTATAACAAGCAGGAAGAGGAAGATTATGATCCCGCTATATAGAATGCTGGTGTGACCACATTTGGAATACTGTGTTCAGTTCTGGAAACCTCACCTACAAAAAGATATTGACAAAATTGAACGGGTCCAAAGACAGTCTCAGACCTATTGTCTTGGGGGACTTTAATCTGCCGTCATTCGGCGAAACCTCTGGACTGGCACAGAGGTTCATGGCCACCATGACAGCCATGGACCTGACTCAAGTAATACAGGGTCCGACTCACGAGGGGGGGACACACCCGACATGGTATTCCTCTCTGAGCAATTGAGTACTGGTCTGAGACTAAGAGGCTTAGAAGCATTGCCTTTGTCATGGTCAGACCATTTTCTACTATGGCTTGACTTCCTGGCTCCAATCCTTCCCCACAGGGAGGTGGAACCAATTCAGTTGTTCCGCCCCAGACGCCTGATGGACCCAGAGGGCTTTCAGAAGGCGCTTGGGGTTATTCCAGATACACTCATCAACAGTTCAGTGGAGTCCCTTGCTGAGGCCTGGAACAAGGCTTCAGCGGGGGCTCTTGACCGGATTGCGCCGTTGCGACCTCTCCGTGGCACTAGACCCCTTAGAGGTCCATGGTTCAACGAGGAGCTCCGGGAGTTGAAACGCTAGAAGAGACGTCTAGAGAAGCGATGGAGGAAGAGTAAGTCTGAATCCGACCGAACACTTGTAAGAGCTTTTATTAAGACTTACAAAGTGGCGCTCAAGGCGGCAAGATGCGCATATCATGCCGCCTTGATTGCATCAGCGGAATCCCATCCGGCCGCTATGTTTAGGGTGACCCGTTCCCTTCTTAACCAGGGGGGAGTTGGGGAGCCCTTACAGAGTACTGCTGAGGATTTTAACACGTTTTTCGCTGATAAAATTGCTCGGATCCAGGTGGACCTCGACTCCAATGGGAAAACAGAGTCGACTGACAATGAGTCAGTTGAGGTGACTGCAGCCCATACTTGTCCACCTGTTTGGGAAGAGTTTGATCTGGTGACACCTGATGAAGTGGACAAGGCCATTGGAGCTGTGAGTTCCGCCACCTGTTTGCTGGATCCGTGTCCCTCCTGGCTGGTTTTGGCCAGCAGGGAGGTGACACGGAGCTGGGTCCAGGAGATTGTCAATGCTTCTTTGGGGAGGGGGTCCTTTCCGGAACCCTACAAGGAGGCACTTGTGCGCCCCCTCCTCAAGAAGCCTTCCCTGGACCCAGCCATTCTAAACAACTATCACCCAGTCTCCAACCTTCCTTTTATGGGGAATGTTGTTGAGAAGGTGGTGGCGCTCTAGCTCCAGCGGTCCTTGGAAGAAGCCGATTATCTAGGCCCTCAACAGTCAGGATTCAGGCCCGGCTACAGCACGGAAACTGCTTTGGTCATGCTGATGGATGATCTCTGGCGGGCCCGGGACAGGGGTTTATCCTCTGTCCTGGTGCTTCTTGACCTCTCAGCGGCTTTCGATACCATCGACCATGGTATCCTTCTGCGCCGGCTGAAGGGGTTGGGAGTGGGAGGCACTGTTCTTCAGTGGTTCTCCTCCTACTTCTCCGGTCGGTCGCAGTTGGTGTTAGTGGGGGGTGAGAGGTCAACCTCTAGGTTGCTCCCTTGTGGGGTACCTCAGGGGTCGGTCCTCTCCCCCCTGCTATTTAATGAAACCGTTGGGTGAGATCATCCAAGGGCATGGGGTGAGGTATCATCAGTATGCAGATGATACCCAGCTCTACATCTCCACCCCTTGTCCAGTCAGCGCAGTGGAAGTGATGTTCTGGTGCCAGGAGGCTGTTGGGGTCTGGATGGGTGTCAACAGACTCAAACTCAACCCTGATAAGATGGAGTGGCTGTGGGTTTTGCCTCCCAAGGACAATTCTATCTGTCCGTCCATCACCCTGGGGGGGAGTCATTGACCCCCTCAGAGAGGGTCCGCAACTTGGGCGTCCTCCTCAATCCACAGCTCAGATTAGAGAAACATCTTTCAGCTGTGGCGAGGGGGGTGTTTGCCAAGGTTCGTCTGGTGCACCAGTTGCGGCCCTATTTGGACCGGGAGTCACTGCTCACAGTCATTCATGCCCTCATCACCTTGAGGCAAGCTGACTGGCTAAGCCATCAAGATACAAACCAGACGGAGGTTTGTTTACACATGGAGGTCTTTGAGTGCATGATAGGGAGATTTGATCATTCTCTAATTGACCTATGTGCCACCCCACAGAACACACAGCGACAACGATTCTACTCACATTTTCCATCCAGGGGAGCAGAAGCAACTAATACCCTTCAGACTCCATGGCTGCCAGTTCTCCTGTATGCCTTCCCACCTTTCCCATTACTATCCAGAGTAATCCAGAAAATAATCCAACACTCATCCTTATAGCCCCACACTGGCCCCGCAGGGCTTGTTTTGGAAACCTCACATTTCTGTCTCAAGCACCACCACTCAGACTTCCGACCCACCAGGATCTCCTCAACCAGGGAGAGGTCCTTTACCAGCAGATGCAAGGATTACCAGTTACAACTGACTGGCTGGTGGTTGAGTGGGAATCCTCAGGCATCAACAATATGATGGGGACATAATTGAGGTCATACAAGCATCCAGAAGGCCTGCAACTGTGTGTATTTACCAGGCAACATGGAAATCCTTCTGCAATTTGTGTGCAGCAGAAGGCCTTTCCCCATTATACATACCTATTCCCAAACTGCTCCATTTCCTGAATAAAGAGTTGACCATGGGTCTTTCTCCACAAACTCTTTGGTGAAAAGCTGCAGCATCATCTACAGTTCTCACTTGCGCACCTTCCCTTGCTTACTACCTCACAGTTCATCATTTTCACATGTGGGACTTACCTTTAGTTCTCGACTCTTTAACAGGACCACAATATCAACCTCTGTGGGAGGCTAGTTTAACCTTTTGGTAGCAATTATGACAGCAAGGCAAATTTCTGAATTAGCAGCCCTATTGATTAGAAAGGACTTATGCATTTCCCACCTGACAGGGTTGTAGATCCAACCTTCCTGCCAAGGTTAATTCTTTGTTCCATCAGTCCCAACAACTTGTCCTGCCAATTTTTTGTGCCCACCCCACTCACAACCATGAGAAGAAGTGACATTCATTGGATTTAGATGGGTCCTTAAGATTTACCTGGACAGAACTGCATCTTTACGTAAGTCAGACTCTGTTTATTAAGCTCCTTTCCCATTCCATGAGTTTAAAGGCATCCTCTGTCACCATAGGTAGGTGGATATGAGCCACCATTGCTCAAGCATATTCCTTGTCAGGACACCCAGTACCGCATCATTCTTCCCAAAGTGCAGCCACTTGGGAAGCATGGTCCATGTAGGATTCTCTACAAGAGTTTTGTCAGGTCGTCACCTGGGTGTCCCCAACACAATTCATACGACGCTATAAAATTGACTCTTTTGCTTCCACAGATGCAGCCTTTGTTCTTCAACAAGTTGTTCCAAGGGGCGGGGTCAATGGCCACAGCAGCACAGGGCTGCCTTCGCTCCTCTGAGGGTAGCCCTGAATCCCCACCGTCCGGGGATCTCAATTCTGCCATTCCGAGCCCGATCCTCCCTGAAGGGGAGGTGATGTAGGGGACGCTACCAGGGACCTGGTTGGGGGTCGGAAAACCCCTGCCAGGCAAACCAGCCTGGTCTTGCGCCAGCGGTGATGCAAAGTCAGCCAGGCTGCAATGCCTGTGCCGACACCAGCCGTGGGAGACAACGCAATACAGGAGAATGAAGAAGAGCGGTAACATTTGGGAAGAGGAAAAAACTTTAAGCATAGGCGTGGTGAAGAAGTATAAGTGGTGTGCTGGTGAGTTTGGAGTGCTAAGAAATTTTAAAATGATATTTTGGATACTTTTCACTAACGGAAACAGAAAAGCCGGAAATATGATTGTAGCAGCTGCTCATTATGGAGGCATACAGCAGAAGCGTGAAATTACAGCAAAATTGCCTAATATTTTCTCTTCTCCTCAGAAGAGTTTTAAAAGCTTAAAAGTATGGAACTCGAATTGGGATTTTATTTGGATCTTATTTGGATTATGTTTCTTTTTTTGTTGAAACTATTTCCCTTTGCATTTAAGGAAGAGGGCTAACAGCTTTGTTTATGGTCTGCCATCTTCTGGATTTGAGGAATCATTGCATCAAGACTTGAGATTTGTATTTGTAAAAGAAGACAACAGATGGTTTTTTATCGGTTGTGTGTTTGGAAGGATGGACTTTCTTTGTTACTTATTTCCATGAAGAAAGGATGATATCAGCATTGTTTTGGAATAGAGGAACTTTGCAGGGACATGGTTACATAATTTGGCAAGAGAATATACTTTAAGATAGTGTTTTTTTTCCTATCAAAGACAGATTGGAGCACAAAACAACAGTACTTATAAGGAAAAGGATTTAAAGATTTAAAGAAGCAATTTGAAAGGATGATACAATTTTATTACTTATAACAGAGGGACGTTGCAGAGACTTGGTTACATAAGTTGACAAGAGAATAAATTTTTGTATACTGTTTTTTTTTCTTTATCAGAGATAAGTTATTATTTATTATTATTATTATTTATTAGATTTGTATGCCGCCCCTCTCTGCAGACTCAGGGTGGCTCACAACAACAATAAAACAGTATACAATAAACAAATCTAATATTTAAAAAATATTTTAAAAAACCATTATTTAAAAAAAACATACAACACAAGAATACCATACATAACACTATATAAGCCTGGGGGAGATGTCTCAATTCCCCCATGCCTGATGGCAGAGGTGGATTTTAAGAAGTTTGCAAAAGGCAAGGAGGGTGGGGGCAATCCTAATCTTCGAGGGGAGCTGGTTCCAGAGGGTCAGGGCCACCACAGAGAATGCTCTTTCCCTGGGTCCTGCCAGACGACATTGTTTAGTCAACAGGACCTGAAGAAGGTCAACTCTGTGGGACCTAACCGGTCGCTGGGATTTGTGCGGCAGAAGGCGGTCTCGGAGATATTCTGGTCCGATGCCATAAAGGGCTTTACAGGTCATAACCAACACTTTGAATTGTGACTGGAAACTGATCGGCAACCAATGCAGACTGCAGAGTGTTGGTGTTACATGGGCATACTTAGGGAAGCCCATGATTGCGCTCGCAGCTGCATTTTGCACAATCTGAAGTTTCCAAACACTCAAATGTAGCCCCATGTAGAGAGCGTTACAGTAGTCAAGCCTCGAGGTGATGAGGGCATGAGTGACTGTGAGCAGTGACTCCCGACCAAAGCAGTTTCCGTGCTGTAGCCAGGCCTGAATTCTGATTGTTGAGGGCCTAGATAATAGTTGGAGTGGCCATGTGGCTGGCTTTCTCCTGTGGGCTGGCGCTGGCAGAGGCGGCAGCGATGGATTTGGGGGGGAGTGGGGGCAGATGGACAGGCTTGGCTGCCCCCCCACCTTTCATTTCCTCGGCCAGTTCCTGCGGCACTGCTGAACAGCCCCCAGGATCGGGTTGTTCCCAGGGGCGGCTTGAGTCATTTCCAGCTGCAGCGTGCCATTTTTTATAAACTCTGTGTTTGGGCTGGCTTGTTTTGGCTTTCGGCTGGGGCCATGGGTTGGGGAGCCTCCGTTCAGTGATCAGCCCATTTTCCTCGTGGCATGGCGCAGGCCTTTCTGCATGGGTGTTGTCTCACCTGAACACCCTTTCTCGAAGGTTGGAGTCAACATTCAGTCCCACCCTGTGTTATTTGGGTTGTTACAGAATGTTACTTGTTGATATTTTTTGTTGTTTAATGAAATAACATTTTATTCATATCAGCAGTTAAACTATAAAACATGAAATTAGAAAATGGATTTAGTATTTTTAAGATATATAATGATTTTTAATTCTCTTTTCATTCTCTCTTTTGTTTTGGTTATACAATGGTACCTCTACTTATGAACTTAATTCGTTCCGTGACCAGGTTCTTAAGTAATTCTTTAACTTTTCCCATAGGAATCAATGTAAAAGCAAATAATGCGTGCAATTGGGGGAACCACAGGGAGGGTGGAGGCCCTGTTTCCTTTCCCAAGAGTTTCCTAGAGAGGCCCCACGGAGGCTTCTCCTCACCTTTTCTGGCCCTCTTTCCTCTCAGCAGTTTCCTAGAGAGGCCCCATGGAGGCTTCTCCCTGCCTTTTCTGGTTACAGTTTCGGAGGCTCAGGTTTGTAAGTGGAAAATGGTTCTTGAGAACAGGCAAAAAAATCTTGAACACCTAGTTCTTATCTAGAAAAGTTCATAAGTATAGGTGTTCTTAGGTAGAGGTACCACTGTATATAATGTTCTTTAAGCAATGATACAAAGGATGGATGTAAACTATTTTACTGATGTCTTTTTTTAGCTTTGCATGTTTAATTTTGATATGTATAACTTCTTTTTTCTCTTTCTGATGTATTATTTGAGTAAATGAACATAAAAATGGAAGTATCCTTTTCTCTCTCTCTTTTTTTGGAAGGTAAAAAGGAATGTTTATTATATGAAAATAAAAATGATTAATTGATCTAAAATAAGATCAAGAATGTGAAAAATGTAATACTAAAATGAATTCTGAAATGAATGATACAATGTTAAGAATTTAATATCTTTTTTTGTTCATTGAAGACACTGTGTAGCAGACGTTTAACTTGCGGAGCAATACTTATAAAATGGGGGTTTGTACCTCTTAATAGAAGTTGCTTAAATGGAAAATTTATAACTTACTGTATATAAAGTCTGAGTTAAAGAATTGATGTAGGACAAGAATATGAAAATTAACTGGAAATGTAGAATGATAATGAATTATTATTATTATTATTATTATTATTATTATTATTATTATTATTATTATTATGTCAATACAACACAGCAAATGAGATCACTATGCTGGATTTCGTATTTCATCACCAGTCGGGCGCTTCCCAAGCACCTAGGACTGTGTGATGTATCGGCGATAATTGTTTGCCGATCCCAGTAAAGCGGCCTTTTGCAATTGACAGATGGAGATTTTGTCAATTCCAATGGTTTTCAAATGTCCGCTGAGATCCTTTGGCACTGCATCTAGCGTGCCAAGTACCACTGGGACCACTTTCACTGGCTTATGCCAGAGTCGTTGTAGCTCGATTTTTAGATCTTCGTATTCCACTAATTTCTCTAGCTGCTTCTCCTCAATTCTGCTGTCCTCTGGAATTGCGATGTTGATGATCCATACTTTCTTTTTCTCCACAATCAGGATGTCTGGTGTGTTATGCTTCAGAATTCGGTCAGTCTGAAGTCAGAAGTCCCACAATAGTTTTGCTTGCTGATTTTCAACCACTTTTTCGTGCTTATGATCCCACCAGTTCTTTGCCACTAGTAAATGGTAGTTCCGACACAAGTTCCAGCGGATCATCTGTGCCACAGCATCATGTCTATGCTTGTAGTCAGTCTGTGCGATATTTTTGCAGCAGCTGAGTATGTGATTGATTGTTTCATCTGTTTCTTTACAGAGCTTGCACTTTGGATCGTCTGTTGCTTTTTCAATTCTGGCTTTGACAGCATTTATTCTAATGGCCTGTTCTTGTGCCACCAGTGTTAGTCCATCTGTCTCCTTTTTGAGTGTTCCACTTGTAAGCCATGACCAGGTCTTTTCTTTATCCACTTTGCCTTCAATCTTCTCCAAGAACTAGCCATGCAATGCTTTGTTCCGCCAACTGTTCATATGACATTGAGTTACACTTTTTCTATACTGGTCCTTGGTTTGTTTCACCTTGAGAAGCTTCCTATCGTTGACCTCCATCAACGCTGACTCTTTGCTCTCCTTCACATAGTCAGCTAATGCATGCTTCTCTTCTTCCACTGTCTGCTTCACTTGCAAAAGTCCTCTGCCGCCTATTTTTCTTGGTAAATACAGCCTGTCAATGTCACGGCGAGGGTGTAGTGCATGATGGATCGTCATTAATTTTCTGGTTTTCCTGTCCAAGTTGTCCAGCTCTGCTTGAGTCTGGTTCACTATGCCAGCTGTGTATCTAATGACAGGTATGACCCAAGTATTTATAGCCTTGATAGTATTGCCACCATTCAGTTTGCTCTTCAAAATTTTTCTGGTCTTCTGGATGTACTCTTTGCTGATCACAGTTTTCACATGACCATGCTTGATATTATCCAGTTGCAAGATGCCCAAGTATCTGTAGGCTTCTGGTTGGTGGCACTTGATGGTTTCACCATTTGGCATTTCAATGCCCTCACTTTCAGTGATTTTACCCTTTTTCAGTGCCACTGTGGCACATTTATCCAGGCCAAACTCCATGCTGATGTCATTGCTGAAGATTCACACAGTGAATTGGTTAGTGACTCTATCTCAGTTTCTGATTTTCCATACAACTTCAGGTCATCCATATACAGCAGGTGTGAAATTTTTGGTGAATTCCTAGCAGTTTGGTAGCCTAGGTTTGTTTTCTGTAAGGTGAGTGACAGCAGGATTATAGCGATGGTGAATAGCAATGGGGACAAAGAGTCCCCCTAGAAGATGCCCCTTCTGATGTTGATCAGTCCATAGCTTTTATTCCCAACCAAAAGCTCAGTCTTCCAATATTTCCTCGCCTTTTCTATGAATTTCTTGATGTTTTCATTGACTCCAATGACTTCCAGGCATTTTATGATCCAGCTGTGTGGCAATGAGTCAAAGGCTTTCTTGTAGTCAATCCAGGTCATGTATAGGTTTGTTTTCCTGTTCTTACAGTTCTCCGAAATCATTTTATCAATTAGGAGCTGGTCTTTTGTATTTCTGCTTCATCTTTTATTGCCCTTTTGCTCCACTGGCATGATGTCATTTTCTTCTAGGTAGTCCTGAATTCTGTCAGCTATGATACCTGTCAGAAGTTTGAGCATGGTTGGCAAACATGTTATTGGCCTGTAGTTCCCTGGTATGGCTCCTTTTGCTGCATCTTTCTGTATTAAATATGTTCTGCCAGTTGTAAGCCATTCACTGATATTTCCTGTCTGCAGCATTTTGTTGAACAATTCGACTGATCAGTGCCAGGGGATGTCCAGTTCTTTACTTTCTTCACTCTTTTTGCAATCATTTCAGGTGTTATTTCCAACTGCTGCATATTGCTCTTCGAGAATTTTTTCTCAAACTCCTTTATCCACCCAGCAGTTAGTCCTTTTTGACCTCCCAGATATCTTTCCAGAACTTTGTTGTTATTTTCACCTCCGGCTTTTCAATTTTCTTATCTGTTTGCTGATGCAGGTTCTGGTAGAACTGCCTCTGGTTGGATTGAAATGTTTGATTCTGCCTGTACTGGGTGATTCTAGCTTCATATCACTCAATTTTCCTGGCTGTCGCTGTTACCTACTGCTTTACAATTTCCAGAGCTTCCTCGATCTTTCTTGTACTAAGCCAGTACTTTTTTGTCAAATAGTCTTTGATCTTCTGATTGTTCAGTTTCTGCTCCTTAATGTTCTTCAAGTTTTTTGTTTTTTGTTTTAAATTTTATTTTATTAATAGAGTTGAAAGGGACCGTTAGGTCATCGAGTCCAACCCCCTGCCTGAGCAGGAAACCCTACAGCACCCGAGCCAAATGGAAGTCCAATCTCCTCTTGAAGGTGTCCAGAGTTGGGGAGTTCACCACCTCCCCTGGCAGGCAGTTCCATTGGTTGATCGCTCTGACCGTCAGGAAGTTCTTCCTTATTTCCAGGTTGAATCTCTCCTTGGTCAGCTTCCAACCATTGTTCCTCGTCCGGCCCTCTGGTGCCCTGGGGAATAAAGAGACCCCCTCCTCACCGTGGCAACCCCTCAAGTATCTGTAAACTGCTATCATGTCCCCTCTAGACCTTCTTTTTTCTAGGCTGTCCATGCCCAGTTCTCTCAATCTCTCTTCGTAAGTCTTGGTTTCGAGTCCCCTAATCATTTTGGTTGCTCTTTTTTGCACCTTCTCCAGAATTTCGATGTCTTTTTTGTAGTGAGGTGACCAAAATTGGATGCAGTACTCCAGGTGGGGTCTGACCAGGGCATAGTAGAGTGGTATTAGTACTTCCCTGGTCTTGGAGCGTATTCCTCTGTTGATGCAGCTTAGGATTGAGTTGGCTTTTTTGGCTGCTGCTGCACATTGCTGACTCATGTTTAGTTGATTGTCCACCAAGACTCCAAGATCTCTTTCGCAGTCACTACTGCTGAGTGGGGTATCTCCCAGGCTGTATGTATGTCTAGGGTTCTTTTTGCCGAGGTGGAGGACTCTGCATTTGTCGGTGTTGAACCTCATTTTGTTGGTATGGGCCCACTGTGATAGTCTGTCTAGGTCTTTTTGTACTCTGAGCCTGTCCTCAAGGGTGTTGGCTACCCCCGCCAGCTTGGTTCATCTGCAAATTTTATTAGTTCTCCTTTTATTCCCTCGTCCATCTGATCTCAAGCTTTTGATTTTCAGTTCTAGTCGGATTTTCCATTTTGGTTTTCCAGTTGATTTTCCGATTGGTTTCTGTTGCAGTAACCCTAGTTCTTCAGTTACTATCACAGCTATACTGTAGGCAAGCTGATTCAATTGTTCAATTGAAGTTACATTGACAGTTGCAAGTGCAGAGTTAATATCTTCCATCAGTGGGACAAGTCGTTTCTTGCTTATGTTTTTTAAGGTTGACAGTCTCTTTCGCTCTGCCTTGGACCCTGCATGAGCAAGTATTTGGTCCTTCAGTTCTTGCTGCCTTTGAGTTATAGTGCCCAGTGTCTCATCTGCAGCTTCTTGCTGTCTTTCCAAGTTTTCATCAGGTTCCAGTTGTGCAATGAGTCCAGATCATATTGGAGCTTCTACTGGTGCCAGATCAGATTTTGGTGTTTCTATTTTATAAATTTTCTGTATTTCTTCTAATTCGACTTCACTGAGCATTTGGTTCCTGATTATGAATCGTCACTGATTGGCCAGTCGAAGTTCCGTTATTTTTGAGTCTGCATGTTCTTGTTTCCATAATTGGTACATCCGTCTTTGATATCCACGTTTTTCAGGCTCTGAGTTGTAATAACACTTCATGATTGTGCAATTCTCTGACATTGAGAATTTCTGCCGCTTTTTAATTTGTAAGCTTTGTTTGTTTTGTTCCTGTAGCTCATTTGTCGATGGCTGCCCAGGTTCCACAGCAGCCACCGTGGTCCTTTTTATCCTGGGTGACGACCGAGCCAGTATGGACTTATTTTTGTTTTTTCTCTCCATTAGTTTAAATGGGTTAGGTATGTTTAGTCCGGCTCCTCTGCTTTGACCACTGTGGCAAGGTTAGACCTACCAGTAGTTTACACTACCACCGGCACAGCTCTCAACTTCATTGAAGCACACAAGCCCCACTGCCACGACAAGGTGTACCCATCAGTGGGGTTGTTGTTGTTGTTGTTGTTATTATTATTATTATTATTTATTAGATTTGTATGCCGCCCCTCTCCGGAGATTCGGAGCGGCTCACAACAACAAAACAGTACAAATCCAAGAAGGCATGTTCTAATTATATAAAAATATTGTTGAGGCATTTAGTTACGTTATAAGAGAGAAGAAAATAAAACAAATATGGAGAAAAGAAACAAGAAAAGTGGAGGGCTAGAAATTAAGAAGAATGGGAAACAACAAATCTTAGGGAAAGTGAAGATAATAGTTATTAAAGAGTTTTGATAGAAATTTGGTATTAAAAGGAGGGAGAAGCCAGATGACAAAATTAGCCTTTTTAGGGGTGGAAGTTAGATGATACATACCTACAATAAAATTGTATTTTTTAAAAAATTCTTTTTTGGGGGGGGGGGAGTCTGAAGTAAAGATTAAAAATAGTGATTTTAGATTTTAAAGTTGAATGTACAACACCAGTCTGATAACATATAGTTTATTATTTTATTTTTTAGGTTGGAAAACACTCTAGGAAAGGTATTAGAAGGTGGGAGAGGAAATAGAAAAGGAGGAAGAGAAGGCGAATGAGGTTGAGGAAGCAAGCGGTAAGGGAGAGAGAGAAGGAAAGAGGACAGCAAAGGCAACATTATGATCTGGATGTTTGTCGACTTGTTCTCCAAGCAAGCTCATTTCATCGCTTGTTCTGGACTGCCATCCACCAAATACTTAGCGAAGCTGTTCAAACACATCTACTACTTGCATGGGATGTCAAAGAGGATCATATCTGATAGAGGTGTGCAGTTCACCACCAAGTTTTGGAGAGTTCATACGCGCGATTGAGTCTACACAAGGACTTAGCTCAGCTTTCCATTTGAATACCAATGGTGCAGCGGAACAGACCAACACAACGGTAGAGCAGTATCTTCGTTGTTATGTTGATTACCAACAAGATGATTGAGGAGAACTGCTACCATTTGAAAAAGTAGTATATAACAACGCCATTCACAGCAGCACTGAGTTGACTCCTTTCCAAGTCACCAGCGTCCAAGAGTTCATTCCCATGCCAGAACTACCCATGGAAGTGCCTACTTCCATGTCCCTGAGTGAATGGCTGGAAACCTTAAAGAATGGGAAACCACCAAAAGAGCACTGCCTGATGCTGCCAAAGCCTACAAAAAGCAAGCTGACAAACGACAATCACTCTAACCCACTTTCTGAGTGGGAGATAAAGTTTTCATATCCACAAAATATATCTGATTGAGATTGCCCAGCAAAAAGTTGGGCCTAAATTCTTAGGGCCCTTCACAATAGTCAAAATCATAAACCCGGACACCTTACAGCTTGCATTGCCCAGAATATTGAAGAAAAGCCATTGAGTGTGCCATTGCAGCTTATTAAAACCGGTGACAACATCTGAATTAAGACCACAAACCCTACTGTCTCTCCCCCCACCCCCGGTGATACAGGGGAAGATACATTATGAGGTGAAGAAAATCTTAGACTCGTAAATATTTAGAAACCAATTACAATACCTCATTCATTGGAAGGAGTAGCATTTGTCTAAATCCACATGGGTAAATAGTTGGAAAGTGAAAGTGGACTGATTAATCAAACAATTCCATGAGAAATATTCAGATAAACCCAAGTGTCCCCCTGGGGGAGGGAGGGGTAGTTAAGCCAATTAACATTAGCCATTGCATTCTCTCTCCACTGCAGGATTATTATTTTTTTTGAGGTGAGGCCGCCTGTCAACCGCTGCAGAAATTGGTAATAAATTAACGGCTTGCCACACTATCTATAGAAGACCTGATATTTGTGGGTACTTGGGAGGGGTGAATGTTAGGAGGGAAAAGGTGCAGCTACAAAACATTCTTTAGAGTAGTTCAAGGGCATGCCCATGCATAGGAGTGGAAGTGAAGAAAAGACTGGCCACACTGGCACAATCTGAATGGACAAAATGACAAGGCTGTGTGTTTGGATGTTATTTATTTATTATTTGTGTTGATATGCCGCTCACTCCAAAAAGAACTCAGAGCAGTTATCTGGAATCCTGACATACGGGAGATTTCAGGGGCAATTTGGGGGTAGACAACAGTCACCCCCTGATCTACCCTTCAGGGGTGAACAGTTTAGACCAGCGTTTCCCAACCGGTGTGCCGCGGAGCTCCTAGGGAAGCTCCAGCTGGGCGGGGCGCTGCCGGTGCCGGGGCAGGCTTTCCTGAAATGGACAGAGAATGCCCTCTCTCGCAGCCCCCTGGCTGGGAGCGCTTTCGCTGCGAGAGAGGGCTTTCTCCGTCCATTTCGGGAATGCCCCCCCCCTCTCTCGTGCGCGCCGCTCCCCTTTTCTCTCAGCCCTCCCTGGCTTCGCTTCTCAATCCCTCCCTCCTTCCGTCTTTCCTTCCCCTCAGCCGTTCTGTCTGGGGGTCTCCCGCTCTTCCCTTCCCCACCTCCCAGGCTTTGCCTTCACCACCACCACCCCCTTTTTGGTTGGCAAGGAGTCCTTTGCCGCATCCTGCAGTTCGCACTCGGCTCGAGGCCGCTTTCCCTGGCTGCGCTCTTTCTTTCTCTCTCTCTCCCGTGAGCCGGGGGAAGGAAAAAACAAACAAACAAAAATTTCTTGCAACGAGCCGCGCGCGCGCTCGTCTCTTCAGCAACGAGGGAGGGAAGTCAGAGGGCGAGGGAGCGAGCGAGCGCTCTTGTCCTCGGTGCCCTCTGCAGCCTGCCTTCCTTCTTCTTTGCCACCGCTGAGGGACGGAGAGAAGGATAGAAAGGAAAGAGGGAGGGAGAGATAGAAAGGAAAGAGGGAGGGAGGAAAGAGGGAGGGAGAGATAGAAAGAAAATAGATAGAAAGGAAAGAGGGAGGGAGAGATAGAAAGGAAAGAGGGAGGGAGAGATAGAAAGGAAAGAGGGAGGGAGGGAAGAGGGAGGGAGGGAGAGATACAATGGAAAGAGGGAGAGATAGAAAGGAAAGAGGGAGGGAGAGTTAGAAAGGAAAGAGGGAGGGAGGAAAGAGGGAGGGAGGAAAGAGGGAGGGAGAGATACAATGGAAAGAGGGAGGGAGAGATAGAAAGGAAAGAGGGAGGGAGAGATAGAAAGAAAAGAGATAGAAAGGAAAGAGGGAGGGAGGAAAGAGGGAGGGAGAGATAGAAAGGAAAGAGGGAGGGAGGAAAGAGGGAGGGAGAGATACAATGGAAAGAGGGAGGGAGAGATAGAAAGAAAATAGATAGAAAGGAAAGAGGGAGGGAGTAAAGAGGGAGGGAGAGATAGAAAGGAAAGAGGGAGGGAGAGATACAATGGAAAGAGGGAGGGAGGAAAGAGGGAGGGAGGAAAGAGGGAGGGAGGAAAGAGGGAGGGAGAAATAGAGTGAAATGGAGGAAGAGATATTTTTTGTCCAAACTTTTCTTTAGCCCCCACCCCCGCCCGAGAGAGAAAGAGAGACATAGCAAGAGAGAGAGAGAAAAAGAAAGAAAGAGATAGCAAGAGAGAGAGAAAGAGAGAGAAAGAGAGAGAGAGAAAGAGATAGCAAGAGAGACAGAGAGAGAGACAGAGAAAGAGAGAAAGATAGAGAGCGAGAAAGAGAGATAGCAAGAGACACAGAAAGAGAGAGAAAGAGAGATAGCAAGAGAGAGAGAGACAGAGAGAGAGAGAAAGAAAGAGATAGCAAGAGAGACAGAGAAAGAGAGAGAGAGAAAGAAATAGCAAGAGAGAAAGAGAGACAGAGAAAGAGATAGAGAGAGAAAGAGATAGAGAGAGAAAGAAAGAGACATAGCAAGAGACACAGAGAAAGAGAGAGAAAGAGAGAGAATGAAAGAGCGATAGCAAGAGAGGCAGAGAGAGAGCAAGGGAGAGACAAAGACATAGAGGGAGGGAAGGCGGGAGAGAGAAAGAGAGCAAAAAAGAGAGGAAGAAAGAAAGAGGGATGGAGAGAGAGAAAGAAGGGAAGGAAGGAAGAGAGAGAAAGAGGGGAGAAATAGAGTGAAATGGAGGAAGAGATATTTTTTTTGTCCAAACTTTTCTTTAGCCCCCCCGCGCGCCCCCCGTCCCCCCGTTCAGTGTTCCCCAGGATTTTGAAAATATGAATAATGTGCCGCGGCTCAAAAAAGGTTGGGAAACACTGGTTTAGACAGCCCTTTCAAGGAGCCGCCAGAACAAGTGAGGTTGTACCAGTACCTCCCATTGGGGCTTGGCTGGCGCTGTTCGCCAGTCAATGGGAGGCAATCGTCAACAATACCTGGGTCCGGGAAGATATGACATTTGCTCTATCACTCAAGTTCCTCTCCAGCCCCCCCAAGATTCTTCCTCTGCTGTCCTCTGCCTGCAAATGCTACCAAAAGGGTCCTCATGAGAGAAGCCATCCAGCACCTGCTGGATATTAGAACCATCCAGCAGGTGCTGGAGAACCAACATTGGCAGAGATTTTATTATTTATTATTATTTATTTATTTATTAGATTTCTATGCTGCCCTTCTCGAGCTGACTCAGGGCGGTGTACAACATTAATATAACAATATATAAGAAATCCAATGTCTTTACAATATAAAAATTTACTAAAAATATTTAAAAAACCCCATATACACTTGCATACATTTATTTATTTATTTATTTGATTTTTATGCCGCCCTTCTCCTTAGACTCAGGGCGGCTTACAACATGTTAGCAATAGCACTTTTTAACAGAGCCAGGCTATTGCCCCCACAATCCGGGTCCTCATTTTACCCACCTCGGAAGGATGGAAGGCTGAGTCAACCTTGAGCCGGTGATGAGATTTGAACCGCTGACCTCCAGATCTATAGTCAGCTTCAGTGGCCTGCAGTACAGCACTCTACCTGCTGCGCCACCCCGGCTCCTCCAATCCAATCATATCTCATATTGGCCGGGAACAGTCTAATCACTCATGGCCCCCCATGCCTGTTGGCAAAAGTAGGTTTTTAAAGCTTTGCGAAAGACCAGGAGGGAGGGGGCGGTACATATCTCTGGAGGGAGTTTATGGCAGAGGGTCAGGACTGCCACAGAGAAGGCTCTTCCCCTAGGCCCACCAGACGACACTGTCTGACCGATGGGACCCGGAGAAGGCCGACTCTGTGGGACCTCACCGGCTGCTGGGATATATGAGGCAGAAGACAGTCCTGAAGATAATCTGGTCCTAAGCCATGTAGGGCTTTATAGGTCATAGCCAGCACTTTGAACTGGGCCAGAGACCAATTGGCAACCAGTGGCAGCTCGGGGAGTGATGCTGAAATGTGGGCAGATCTTGGTAGTCCCAATATAATAATAATAATAATAATAATAATAATAATAATAATAATAATAATAATAATAATAATAATTATTATTATTATTATTATTATTATTATTAATTAGATTTGTATGCCGCCCCTCTCCAGCTCACAACAGTAATAAAAACAGTATAGGAATCTAAAAAAAAAAAAATATAAAACACCCCAACAATTAAAAACCATACAGCACATACATACCAAACATAAAATATAAAAAAAGCCTATGGGAGATGTCTTAGTTCCCCCAACTTGGCCACCTCCTTGAGCAGCACAGGCAGAGCTGTTGACATGCAGTTGGGAGGCAGGTATGTGAGTAACAAGCCCACCTGAACCCCTAAGTCCAACTTCACAAGGACGGACTCACAACCCACAATCTCAGGAGCAACGAGTCTACGCAGGCGAAGGTTCTCTTTGGCTACAATAGCCACTCCTCTCCCCCTTCCCTGGGGTCGAGGCTGATGCCATACCTGAAACCCGGCTGGGCATATTTCCGAGAGAGGAACTCCTCTCTCTGGGCCCAGCCAGGTTTCAGTCACACATGCCAGATCGGCCTCCTCATCCAGGATCAAATCCCAGATGAGGAGAGCTTTGTTTACGACCAATCTGGCATTGAGGAGCAGCAGCTTGAGCCCAGGGTCCAGATTACACTTGTCACCAGTACCCCGGGTTGAGCTCATGGGATCGGAACAGCGGATCACTTTTAGGCAGCGATCTCTTCTTCCTCCAGAACAGCTAGCCCCGTGACTCCCGCCATATCTACCTCTCTCCAGCAGGACTGGAATATTCTGGCCCTCTGTCACCCCGGAGATAGATTTCCCCATCCCTCCTGTCTCTCTATCGCTAGGTAGGCTAAATTCTACATTCATACTGCTCCCATTATTCAAATACATATCATCCCATCCACCCCACTCATTTAATTCATACACATCAGCCCCCCAATCATCCAACCTTAACCCTCCCCCATTCATTTATCTCATACATATCATTCGCACCATTCCACCCTTCCCAGTCATCCATCATTAAGAATTAATGACTACTATAATTATTATAAAGCTAAAAAGCTAAAATTCTAAAATTCATACTAATTAATAGAGATAGAGCCAAGAAAAAAGGTAGTTCTGATTTCAACCAATCTGTCAATAGTCAATAGTCAGTTCAGCCAGGTTTATACAGGTAACACCAGGTCCAAAAGGTGAGTTCAGGGGATATATAACGTTGTTCATAAGACAAAGTCTGAGTCCTGGGTATAAGAAACCCTGTCCTCCCAGTCTCTTTAATATCAGCTGCTATTATTAGCCAGGTCTTTCTCTTTGCCTCCCCCACCTTCACGGCACCTCTCCACTCTTGTAGGTCACCCCGGATATCTGCCAGTGCCTCCGCTGGTGTTGGGGGGCATCTCTGGATCTCCTGGCCCCTAGCCATAGCAGCCAGCTTCCACATGACTCTCATACTGTCAAATTTCAGCCCACCAGTCTTCCTCTCTTGGTCTCCTCTTGATCTCCCCTCTCATATAGCTCACACGGCTGTGATTTGCACAATTTGTAGTCTCTGAACAGTCTTCAAAGGCAGACCCATGTAGAGAGCATAGCAGTAATCAAACCTCAAGGTGATAAGGGCATGAGTGGCTGTGAGAAGTGACTCCCTGTCCAGATAGGGCCACAACTGGTGCACAAGATGTACCCATGCAAACGCCCCCCTCGCCACAGCTGATAGATGGTCTTCTAAGCTCAGCTGTGGGTCAAGGAGGACACCCAAGTTGTAGACCCTCTATGAGGGGGACAGAGACTCCACCCCCAGGGTGATGGGTGAACAGTTGGTGTCAGCTGCCAGCCAGAACTTTTTATTTATTTATTTATTTTTATTTTTTTATTTTATTTTTATTTATTAATAGAGTTGAAAGGGACCGTTAGGTCATCGAGTCCAACCCCCTGCCTGAGCAGGAAACCCTACAGCACCCCAGCCAAATGGAAGTCCAATCTCCTCTTGAAGGTGTCCAGAGTTGGGGAGTTCACCACCTCCCCTGGCAGGCAGTTCCATTGGTTGATCGCTCTGACCATCAGGAAGTTCTTCCTTATTTCCAGGTTGAATCTCTCCTTGGTCAGCTTCCAACCATTGTTCCTCGTCCGGCCCTCTGGTGCCCTGGGGAATAAAGAGACCCCCTCCTCACCGTGGCAACCCCTCAAGTATCTGTAAACTGCTATCATGTCCCCTCTAGACCTTCTTTTTTCTAGGCTGTCCATGCCCAGTTCTCTCAATCTCTCTTCGTAAGTCTTGGTTTCGAGTCCCCTAGTCATTTTGGTTGCTCTTTTTTGCACCTTCTCCAGAGTTTCGATGTCTTTTTTGTAGTGAGGTGACCAAAATTGGATGCAGTACTCCAGGTGGGGTCTGACCAGGGCATAGTAGAGTGGTATTAGTACTTCCCTGGTCTTGGAGCGTATTCCTCTGTTGATGCAGCTTAGGATTGAGTTGGCTTTTTTGGCTGCTGCTGCACATTGCTGACTCATGTTTAGTTGATTGTCCAACAAGACTCCAAGATCTCTTTCGCAGTCACTACTGGGGTATCTCCCAGGCTGGGGGTATCTCCCAGGCTGTATGTATGTCTAGGGTTCTTTTTGCCGAGGTGGAGGACTCTGCATTTGTCAGTGTTGAACCTCATTTTGTTGGTATGGGCCCATTGTGATAGTCTGTCTAGGTCTTCTTGTACTCTGAGCCTGTCCTCAAGGGTGTTGGCTACCCCCGCCAGCTTGGTGTCATCTGCAAATTTTATTAGTTCCCCTTTTATTCCCTCGTCCAGGTCGTTGATGAAGATGTTAAAGAGTACAGGACCCAGGACAGAGCCCTGTGGTACTCCACTGTCTACTTTTTCCCATGTGGATTTGGTGCCGTTGAGGACAACTCGTTGGGTGTGGTTGGTCAGCCAACTGTTTATCCATCTACATATGTAGTAATCTACTCCATTTTTTTCTAGTTTGTGGATTAGGAGATTGTGGTCGACTTTATCGAAAGCCTTACTGAAGTCCAAGTATATGAGGTCCACTGAGTTGCGTTGGTCAACTGACTTGGTTATGGTGTTGAAAAATGATATGAGATTGGTTTGGCATGATTTGTTTCTGATGAATCCGTGCTGGCTATTGGATATGATCTTGTTTGTTTCTAGGAAGTGGGTAAGTTGTTTTTTGATTATTTTCTCCAGTATTTTTCCAGGTATAGAGGTCAGACTTATTGGTCTGTAGTTACCTGGGTCGGTCTTTTTGCCTTTTTTGTGGATGGGGACTACGTCAGCTCGCTTCCAGTCTTCCGGTAGGTCTCCAGTGATCCAGGATATTTGGTAGATGAGGAGGAGTGGTTCCGCTATGGTGTCTGCCAATTCTTTTAGGACTTTGGGGTGAAGTCCATCTGGCCCTGGTGATTTGTATTCGTTGAGTTCCCTCAGGTAGTCCCTCACTGTGCTTTTGTCTATGTTGAGTTTGGTTCTGGGGCAGTTTGTTGCAGTTAAATTGCAGATTGGTTGGAGGGAGGTTGTGAAGACTGTTGCAAAGTAGGCGTTGAGTAGCTGTGCTTGGTTATTGCTGTCTGTGATTTCTCTACCCTCTTCGTTTTTTAGTGTGACGATTGTTTCTTTGATTTTCTTCTTATTGTTGATGTGTTGGAAGAATCTTGTTTTGTTGTCTTTGACTTCCGCTGCAAGGTGTTGTTCATATTGTGCCTTTGCTGTTTTTATTTTTTGTTTGCAGGAACTGGCTGTTTGCTGATATTCCGCTTTGGTTATGAGTCCTTCTTTCCATTGTTTGTACTTAGCTTTTTTTCCTTTTATGTCATCTGCGAGGGCTTTGTTTAGCCATGCAGGTTTAGTTTTGGTTTTCTTGTTTTTCCTTTTCATGGGGATTGCGTTGTTTTGGGCGTCTATGATGCTGTTTTTTAGGATCACCCAGGCTTCCTGAGTGGTTTTTCCTTCCTTAGAATAAATAAAACTCAGAGTCCTTTTTTAAAGGTTCAAAAGTGAATTTATCAAAGTCAGAACTGGAAGCATCTTAGTCAAAGCATAGACTGGAGAAAAAGGCATTACATGCATATATCAAACCCCTTTGTTAACCCCCCCTTGGGAAAATGGCCAATCCCTAGTGTCCATGACCGTCAGGTGGATGTATCTTCAGCCCATGTCACATTTATGGAATGTACTTCTAACAGTCTCCTTCAGGTCACCTGGTTTCAAGGAAAACAAAACTTATCTCTCTTCATAGGGTCTCCTGCTCTCTTCCCCCCTCACCATTACTATTGACCCCTCCCCGTTACTATTGGCAACCAAGCATAGAAATGAGCCGGGGTGGCACAGCAGGTAGAGTGCTGTACTGCAGGCCACTGAACCTGACTATAGATCTGAAAGTCAGTGGTTCAAATCTCATCACCGGCTCAAGGTTGACTCAGCCTTCTATCCTTCCGAGGTGGGTAAAATGAAGACCCGGATTGTGCGGGCAATAGCCTAGCTCTGTTAAAAAGTGCTATTGCTAACATGTTGTAAGCCGCCCTGAGTCTAAGGAGAAGGGCGGCATAAAAATCGAATAAACAAACAAACAAACAAACAAACAAATAAATAAATAGCGAAGGTTGACATTTGGTATTGTCTCTGGGAGGAAAAACCCACAGCCACTCCATCTTGTCGGGTTGAGTCTGAGCCTATTAACGCCCATCCAGACCCTGACAGCCAGAAGACACCAGCACATTACCTCCACTGCTTCACTGAGTGGACATGGGGTGGAAATGTATAGCTGTGTATCGTCAGCAGTGATGGTAACTCACCCTGTGCCCTCAGATAATCTCATCCAGTGGTTTCCAGGGGCAAGAGGACCGACCCCTGAGGAACCCCACAAGGGAGGGACCGACTGCGACCGACCAGAGAGGTAGGACGAGAACAACCGGAGAACAGTGCCTCCCTCTCCCACCCCCTCCAGCTAGCGCAGAAGGATACCATGGTTGATGGTATTGAAAGCTGCTAAGAGGTCAAGAAACACAAGGACAGAGGATAAATCCTTGTCCCGGGCCCGCCAGAGATCATCTGTCAGCACAAACAAAGCAGTTTCAGTGCTGTAGCCGGGCCTGAATCTTGACTGCTGAGGGCTCAGATAATCGGCTTCATCCAATGACCGTTGGAGCTGGAGCGACACCATCTTGGAGACAAGACGATAGTTGTTTAAAACAGCTGGGTCGAGAGAAAGCTTCTTGAGGAGGGGGCACACAAGTGTCTCCTTTCAGGGAGCTGGAAAGAACCTCTCCCTCAAGGAAGTGTGGACAATCTCCTGGACCCAGCCCTGTGTCACCTCCTTGCTGGCCGAGACCAGCCAGGAGGGACACGGATCCAATAAGCAGGTAGCGGAACTCACAGCTCCAATGGCCTTGTCCACTTCATCAGGTGTCACTAGGTCAAACTCTTTTCACACAATAGGACTAAGACGTGCCTCTGTCAGCTCGACTGGCTCGTTGCCAGCCAATACTGCATTCCATTTGGAGTCAAGGTCTGTCCGGATCTGAACGATTTTTTTTTTAAAAAAATGATGTTTATTAAATATTTACAGATATAAAAGACAATACATTGACAGATCAAAATGTTCATAGAGTGTGAATACATATATCGCTTCTCTGTCACATCGACATACACCCACAATCCCCCCTCCCTACCCCAGCTGCCAACTTGCAGCTATTCTTTATGTTATTTTCCCGGAGGTATATATCAGCGAAATCCTATATCTATACATTTGTACAATTATGTATCTCAGTATTTCCATTCTAAGTATTGTAGTTGCTAAGTATTGTAGTTGCTATTATTATTATTATATATATTTTTTCTTTTTTTGTTGAAATAATAATGTTAATTCGGTTGAAAAGGAATCAGCGAGTAAATAAAGTATTACTTTTTCCAAATTTGTGTTGTTGTTGTATATCCAAATTCATTTATTTGGTTGTGTTTTATTTGTTTGTTAATTATTTTTTTTATCAGGTTCTTCTTCTCTCTCCCCCTGTCGTTAATCCAGTTGTAAAAATTGTCCCATGTTTCCGTGTCTTGTATTTTCATATTATTTTTCAGTTTTTGCGTTAAAGTGTCAAATTCGGCACAATCTAACATTTTCTTAATCAGATCTCTGTCTGTTGGTGGTTCTTCTTTTTTCCAGTTTTGGGCTATAGTGATTCTACTTGCTGTTATAATATGTTGTATTAGGTGGTATTCTTTTTTCTTGAGTTTTAAGTCTATTATCCCTAATAAGAAAATCTCTGGTTTAAGTAGAAGTTTAATTTTCGTGATTTCATAAATCCAGCTTCTGATTTTGGTCCATAATGTTTTGATTTTTGGGCATGTCCACCACATATGGAAAAATGTTCCGTTCGTGTTTGCGCATCTCCAGCAATTTGGCTTAATTTTAGGGTAAATTTGGGCTAGTCTTGATGGTGACATATGCCACCTATAAAACATTTTTATAGTGTTTTCCTTATATGCTACTGACTTAGTTATTTTATAATTCTTTTTCCAAATTGTCTCCCATTGGTCGATATAAATATTGTATCCAAAATTTCTTGCCCAACTGGTCATCGATCCTTTTACTATTTCCGTTTCCATTTCATAATTTATTAAATAGTTATATATTTTTGTTATAAAGTTTTTCCCCCTCCTAATATTAGTTTATCGAAAATTGTGTCCTTTGCCAGTATCCCTTCATTTTTAATATATTTTTGCCACTTTGAGTGTACTAACATATATGGCCACCAATCGATGTTTATATTTTGTTCTGCTAGCTCTTCTCTTGTTTTAATATTACCTTCTATTAATTTAATATTACCTTCTATATTTAATAATTGGTTATAAGTTACCATCTTTTTAAATTCTGTGATGTTCGGATGCATGATACTCCAAGCTAGAGTATCATCTAGGTATTTTTGTATAATGATCTTTTTTTTATTTTTAGCCATGTAGTTATTAAAGCATCTCTAATCATGTGGTTTTTGAAATATGATGGGATTTTTTGATATTGGTTCCATAGGATGTTGTGCCAACCAGATAACATATCGTGGCCTTCTAGTGCTAATAATCTTTCGGCTTTTATCTCTATCCAGTCTTTGATCCAGAGGAGATTGGTTGCATGATAATAAATTTTGAAATCAGGTAAACCCAAACTTCCTTGTCTAATTTTATCCTGTAGCCATTTCAATCTTATTCTGGGCCTTTTGTTGTTCCATATAAATTTGGAGATGACTTTATTTAATTTATTGAAAAAGTGGTTATCTAATTTTATCGTTTGGAAGAGGTATAAGAATTTCAGCAAAATTGACATTTTTATCGTCGCCACTCTACCTAATAATGAAATTTGCAATTTGTTCCAATCATTTAATTGTTTCTCGGTTGTTTTCAATAATGTTTCGTAATTGTTTTCTTTGATGGTACTACATTTTTTTGTTAGTAAGATCCCTAAGTATTTCACTGTTTTAGCAATTTTAATTTTCAACATGTCTTCCAGGGTCTTTTCTTGTTCTTTGTTCAGATTTTTCATTATAATTTTGGTTTTTTGAGTATTTATTTTTAGTCCTGCTACTTTAACGAATTCCTCTACCTCCTCCATTATGTGCTTCCCTGATTCCAATGGGTTTTCTAATATGAAGACTAAGTCATCTGCATATGCCTGCAGTTTAAACTCTTGGCCTTTGGTTTTCAGACCTCTTATTTTTGGGTTGGATCTAATCTGCCTTAACATTGTCTCTGTGGCAAAGATGTACAATAAAGGGGATAGTGGGCAGCCTTGGTGAACCCCCTTTTCAATTTGGAATTTATCAGTTATGTCCCCGTTGATTGAAATTCTTGTATATTGTTTATGATGGATTGTCTCAATCATTTTGATAAATTTAGAGCCAAATTTCATTTGTTTTATTAATTCCGTAATAAATCCCCAATTTAGGTTGTCAAATGCTTTTTGGGTGTCTAAAAAAATAAGAGCCAATTGCTTATCAGAGTGATTTTCATAAAATTCTAAGACGTCCAATATTATCCTTGTATTATTTCTGATGTGTCTGCCAGGTAGGAAACCGTTTTGATCAGAATGTATCTTGTTATTTAGAATTGCTTTTAATCTGCTTGCCATGATACTCATGAATATTTTGTAGTCTATGTTCAGCAGAGATATGGGTCTGTAATTTTGAATTTTATGTTTCTCTGATTCGTTTTTTGATATTAGACTCATGATTGCTTCTGTCCAGGAGTTGGGTATTAGACCTTTTTCTAACACTTCATTGTGTAGTACTAATAAGAGATCCCCTAAATCAGTAGTGAATTCTGTAATTTTGAATTTTATGTTTCTCTGATTCGTTTTTTGATATTAGACTCATGATTGCTTCTGTCCAGGAGTTGGGTATTAGACCTTTTTCTAACACTTCATTGTATAGTACTAATAAGAGATCCCCTAAATCAGTAGTGAATTCTTTATAGAATTCACAGGGAATACCATCGGGGCCTGGGGATTTATTATTTTTCAGGTTCCTTATTGTTTCCTCCAGTTCTATCATCGTGATTTCTTTGTTTAACATTTTTCTTTCACTGTCAGTCAATTCCCCCAGCTCCGATTTTGTTATGTACGCCTTTTGTTCCTCTAATGTCCTTTGTCCTTTGTCCTTTAATTTCTTTTTTATATAGTTCTTTATAATAATTAGTGACAATTTGTTTTTTTCCTTCTATCGTGGTGTGTCTATCTCCTTTATTGTCCTCTAGAAATTGGATATATCGTTCTTTTTCTTCTTTTTTAAGTTTATAGGCTAACCATCTGCCAGGTTTGTTTGCGTTTTCAAAATGATCTTGCTTAGCCCTTTTTAATTTCCATGTTAGATCATCCTGAGTTATTAGATTAATTTGGTGTTTTAGTTTATCTTTTTCCTCTTTTAATTTCTCATTTGAAATGTCTTGTTGCAGAACTGTTTCTAATTGTTTAATTTTTATTTGGTAATCTTTAATTCTTTGATTTTTGATTTTCTTTGCCTTGGCAGAATATGAAATAGTAATCCCCCTTATGTATGCTTTTAAGATGTCCCATAGGTTTTGTGTAGAGGTCTCTTCATTCCAATTATCTTTAAGGAAGAAAATTAATTCCTTTTTTACATGATCAGTATAATCTTTTTCTTTGAGTAGTAGCTGATTTAGAGACCATTTTAGAAAATCTTTTTTCGGTTCTTTTATTTTAATTATAATTGGGTGGTGATCTGCCCATATATTGGGTCCGATCTCCACTTGTTCTATACACTTGTCCATATCCAAATCTCCCCAAGCCATATCTATCCTCGACCACGATTGTTGTGGGGTTGAAAAAAAGATATATTCCATTTTTCCCGGGTGTCTTTCTCTCCATAAGTCTAATAGATTAAACTCTCTTACCATTTCAAAGAATTTGTTTGGTAAGATATTCCTGTCCTGAGTTTTCCTCTTTGCTGTTTTATAATCCTTTTGTGTGTTATGAATTGCATTGAAATCTCCTATCATACAAATATTTTTTCCTCCTAATTGTGTTATTTGGTCACTTATTTTTTTATAGAATTCTGATTGGTTTATATTTGGGGCATATATCACCATCAAGACTGCGGGGTTTTGTCCAATTTTAATTTTCAGATTAAGAATTCTTCCGTCTGGATCTGCATAGATTAATTCCAGTTGTAATCTCTCTCTTACATAAATTGCTAGTCCTCTTTTTTTTGTGTCTGCTAGCACCGTAAACAATTTCCCTAGTTTTTTATTTTGAAGTAGGTTCTGGTCTTGTGATCTAATGTGCGTTTCTTTCTGAAGTTTGTTCATCGTTTGTTTTCTTTTGATAGTTGAGTTTAACCCATTTATATTGACAGAAAATATTTTGAGAAGTTTCATTATGGTTTTTAAAAATATATATATTTAATATATATATGTATTTATTTTCTTGTCTTATTTTATTTATCTCCTTTCCCCTTTTAAAACTGTTTCTTTAACTCTTTATTTATTCGTTGATGTTCATTTTCCTTTCTATTGGTGTTGTCGTGTTTTCTTCTTATTGTTTTTTCGCTGTCGCTCTTGTTGTCACTCTGTCTTCTTTTCTTGGGCTAAGATCTTTCTCTCTTTCTAAGCTTTGTTGCCTTTGTTCTCTTTCCTCCAGTCTGGTCTGAGCACCTCCTTCGGAACCGGATGTGATTTCTCCTTCCAAGTATTGAGAGATGAAGTTGTCAGCTTTTTCGAATGAGTCTATCTTAAAGTTTTTACCTTTCCAGGTTATCAATAGTCCCTCTGGAATTAGCCATCTGAAAGGTATCTCTTTTCTCATCAGTTTTGCTGTCAAAAAGTGAAATTCTCTACGCCTCTCTCTAATTCTTTTAGGTACCTGTTTTAGAATAGTTATCTCTTTATCGTTACACATTATTTGCTAATTTCTGGTGCTTCTGTAAATTGCATCTCTTGCTGGTTTTTTTGTAAAATGAATGTGTACCTCTCTTGGGACTCTGTTTTCCTTAGCGTAGTTGGTTTGTATTCTGAAGACCTCATCTATATGATTCCTCACTTCATCTTCGTCTAGTTGTAGGTTGTCAGTTAGTATCTTCACCATTTTGGTAGGTAAGTCTTCATCTGCCTGTTCAGGTACGTTTTGGAAGCGGAGGTAATATGAGGATTTTTCCATCTCTAACACCGCAATGGCGCCCTCCAGCTCCTTATTTTCCGCTTCGGCAAGTACAATGTTGTTATCAGTTTTAGTTATGTTGGCTTCCGTATTTCTGATTCTAAGTTTATGATTGTTGATCGCATCTTGGACACCTTCCATTCTTGCCTCTAGACCCTCTATCTTCCCTGCCATTTTGTCAAAGTTCTTATTGGTTTCTTCTTGATTTCTCATCATTGTTTCCTCGGTTATAGTTGTTGATTCTTGGCTTCTCGCCATAAATTCTTGAATGAGGTCAAGTGAAGCCTGAATTGATTGTAGGGTTGGTAGTTGACTCTGTTTCTCTGTAGAGGTCATCTCCGTGTTCTGCTTCGGATTTGTGATGTTTGGACTTCCAGCAGTAGTTGTTTTTTTAAATGTTTTGGTGAAGGTTGTTGTCATACTTGAAAGAGTTTTCCGTGTCTCTCTTTGTTGTTAAATATTTAATGATGTAAAATGAGTGGGTTATCTACCTTAAGAATTGTTTAAATCTCAGTTGATATTATTATCTTCTTCCCCCCCCCTCCTTTAATTCGCTTCTTCGGGTAGAATTTCCCTCTTGTCTACTAGTTACACAATACTTTCAATAGTTTTTTACGATGTCAATGATCTTTAATAAAATTGATGTTTTTTTATTATTGTTATTGTTATTATTTTTCTTTTTTCTTTTTTCTTTTTTTTTGTTAATTCTTTTTATTGTTTTCTTAAGTACATATATCACAAGTTGTTTGTTCTATAAACAGATCTTATCCAACTTTTTTACCTGTTACAATCGTTCTTAGTTAAGTTAGGTCTTAAAAATAACATTATCTTAATACTATGCAATAATAAGCAACATAAAAGCATTTGAAAGGTATTTGTTGTTTACAATTTGTACTGCAATTTTGTATCCTGTTATATAAGAATTTTTTTCTGAATCCATTCGTGCCAATTACACCACATGCTTTTAAATTCGTTAATTCTATTTCCCTTAAGTAAGTTTGTCATCTCATCCATCTCTGCGCATGAATATATCTTATCTATTATTAGATTTACATTGGGGATCTGTTCACTTCTCCATGTTTGCGCTATTGCAATTCTAGTCGCTGTGTTTATATGTGTCAGTAGGAAGAGTGTTTGCCTTGAGTATGGTCTTTTCCAAATTCCAAGAAGCATGCCCTCGGGCGAATACTCTATTTCTTCCTTTGTAATTTCCTTGAGCCAATTATGGATAGTTTTCCAGGTCTTTTGAATTTTCGGGCAGGTCCACCACATATGGAAAAAAGTGCCTTTCTCTTTTTTACATTTCCAGCATATGTTTTGTAGTGCTGGATAGATCTTGGCTAATCTCGCCGGTGGAAGGTACCACCTGTAGAAGAGCTTGTAATCATTTTCTTTATATGCAGATGATAGGGTAATTTTGGTTATTGCACTCCATGTTTTTTCCCATTCCGCTATATGGATTTCTCTTTGTATATTTTTCTCCCAAGCTACCATAGGGTTTTTAATCACTTCCTTTTCTTTGTCCTGTTCTAATAGAATCTCGTATAATTTAGTTATCTGTTTGTCCTCGCCTCCTGTTAGTATCTTATCTAGGGTTTGAGTGGAGATTGCTATGCCTGGTGTTTGTTTATCCTTATTGTATCTAGATTTGATTTGTGTATATGTCCACCAATCAATCTTGTAGTTTTGTGACTCCAATTCTTGTCTAGCTTTTAGGTCACCATTTGGGTGTAGGATTTCTTTATAGCTGATAATCTTAGTTGGGTCTATTAAATTTGGATGTGTTATAGCTTCCATGGTGGATAGCCATCTGGGAATTTTATTGTAAAAAGTTTTTTTAATCTCGTACCATGTTTTAAGGAGCGATTTTCTTATCAAATGTTTATTGAAGGTGGTTAGTTTTTGTTTTTCACCTTTCCATATGTAGGCATGCCAGCCCATCTGTAGATCATGCCCTTCCAATACCAGTATTTTTTTATTTGTAAGGTTAATCCACTCCTTTATCCATGTTAGGCTCGCTGCCCTGTAGTATTGTTTTAGATCCGGAAGTCCTAATCCTCCTCTACTTTTTGAGTCTTGGAGATACCTAAATTTGATTCTTGGCTTCTTATTGTGCCAGATAAATTTGGAAAAAAATTTGTTGATCTCGTTAAAGAATTTTTGTTCAATATTAATGGGGGCAACTTGAAAAAGATAGAGAAATTTTGGCAGAATGTCCATTTTTATCACGGCAATTCTGCCTAGCATGGACAATTGCAGGTCTTTCCATTTTTCCAAATTTTTATTTGTTTCTTGTAAAAGTTTATTATAATTGTCCTTTTTGAGAGATGCCATTTTATTTGATATTATTAACCCTAAATATTTAATTCTTTTTGTAGTTTGTAAGTTTGTAGATTCTTCCAATTTCTAGACTTGTTTTATAGTCATATTTTTTGTCATAAGCATTGTTTTTTGTTTATTGATTCTTAATCCTGACAGTTCCCCACACTTTTCTATTTCTTTAATTAGTTCTGGGCCAGATCTTATAGGGTCTTCTATGAAAAATACAATATCATCTGCATATGCCTGCAATTTATACTCTTCATCTTTAACCTTGATTCCTTTTATTTCTTTATTATGTCGAATTTTATTTAATAGTATTTCCTGTGTTAATATGTATAATAAAGGAGACATTGGGCATCCCTGTCTTACACCTTTTTCTATCGAGATTAGTTTGGTCATATCGTTATTAATTATCGCTCTGGCTGTTTGTGTTGTATAAATATTACTAATAATATTCTCAAATTTAGCGCCTATCTTTAATTCTTTAATTACTTCCTGTAGATATTGCCAGTTAACACTATCGAAGGCTTTTTGCGCGTCTAGAAAGGCAAGAGCAACCTGTTCTCCTGGGTGTGCTTCACAATATTCTATTATGTCTAAGACTGTCCTTGTACACCTTGAGATTTGTCTATTTGGTAGAAAACCATTTTGATCTGCGTTGATTATTTTATTTAGGATGTTTTTAAGTCTTTCTGATAGAATCGTCATAAAGATCTTATAGTCCGCATTTAATAGGGATATTTTTCTTTTTTCTTTTCTTTTTGTTGAACTTAGAAAGGTGTAAGCAATAAATATTTTATAAATATTCTACTATGTATGTTTATAAGTTTGCACCGTTCCTCAGTCTGCTCTCAGACCATTCTCCCTTTTTCCCCTTATTATTTCATCACAATATATATCTATCACAGTGTATCAAAAAAAAATTAATAAAAATTACTGATTACTAAAATATTAATTTACTAATAGGATTTACTTAATTATATAGGTTTATATTATCACCATTAATTCAATTCATTCAATAATTCACAGTCTGACCCTAATTAAACCACTATTCAGAGTCAATCTTGTCTTTTCCAATTCATCAAATGATCAAGTTATCCAATAAATAAATCAGTTAAATAGTTCTAATGTTTGTATAAGTTAGTAAATCAAATCATCCGTTTCTGTTTGTCTTAAATATAACTACAAGTCAATAACAATAAGTATAGTTTTCTAATCGAATAAATACTATCATAAATATTGCAGTTAATTAATTAAGTGGGCTTATCAAATACACTGGTAATGAAGGTTTATGATTAAAAAGATTTGAGATATTTAAGATATTCTAATGAATAGGTAAACAAGCTTAGTACAAATTGGAGATATAAAAACAATCAAAATAAGATAAATATGTCAAAATTTCAACTTTCCCAATGGAGCTGCAGTGTCTATCTTTTCTGGATCAAAGATTCTCTGGTCTCTCGTGGTTGATCTCCCTGTCTCTTCGGCTTTTTGTTGTCCCTCTGCGTCGTTTTTTTCCCCACTGCTTCAAAAAACCCCGACTGCTTTCCCGACCTCAAAAAGAGGCAAAATAAACTGGCAAAACTTTCTTCTACTTTCTTTTTTCTTTTCTTTTCCTTCTTCCACGTTGCACGCTGCAGTAACCGCACGCTGCTCTGCCGCCCCGAGTTCCGTCTCTGCTTCGCCAATCCGACTCTATCTCTCTCTTCACCGTCTCCGTCTCCGTCGCCTCGGTGGATGTCTCCGCTGCTCTGTCTCTCTCTCTCTCCCTGGGCTGGATGGAAACACCACTCTGCTACTCCGCACACCAGCCAACACACCGAACACACCGAGAGCACTCGGAAGACGTCGTCTTTCCGCACTTTCCGTCCTTTTCACCTCTCACAATACAACGCCCGCCATTCACTTCCGCTTACTCACTTCAACTTTCTTTTGCTTTCTCCCGATTCTGCTCCGATCACAACGCTCGCCGCTTTACCGCACTCCAGGAGACTCACAACGTTCAGAAAAGTAAATATTTACCATTAACAACACCCTCTAATTTGGGAGAACAGATGGATTGTTGTTGTGCTCCGCCGATTTCGCTGATTTCACCGATTATAACTTTGACTCCCTGATGACCATTCTGTGTGCTGGGCCTTCGGGTTGAAGGTAAACCCCAACTTTTTCTCCTGTCTGTTCACGGGGATTCGTCTCTCTACCAGGGGGGTTTGCACACACACCCTCGCTTGAGACTTCCCCTCTCTTCAGCACCCTCGACCGTGAGGAACTGTCTCCGTTATCACGGCTAACAAATGGAAAATTTCGAGTGCAGATCTGGAGCCCCAAACCTGCACGTCGCACCAGCCTCGCACCGCCCCCGGAAGTCCCGGATCTGAGCAATTTTATCTGCAAAAAACTCATTAAAATCCTCAGCACTACCCTACAAGGGTTCCTCAACTCCCCCCTAGTTAAGGAGGAAGCAAGTCACCCTAAACATGGCGGCCAGGCAAGATTCCACTGATGCAATCAAGGCGGCATGATATGCGCGTCTTGCTGCCTTGAACACCACTTTATAAGTCTCAATATGAGCTCTTAAAAATGTTCGGTTGGATTCAGATTTACTTTTCCCCCAATGCTTCTCTAGATGTCTCTTCTGGTGCTTCAACACACAGAGTTCCTCGGTAAACCAAGGAGCTCTCCGGGGTCTGCTCCCACAGAGGTCTCAAAGGTGCAATTCGGTCTAGAGCCTCACTTGCGGCTGTATTTCAGGCCAACACCAGGGACTCTGCTGAACTGTGTATAAGTGAATCCAGTAAAACCCCAAGCACCTTCTGAAAGCCCACTGGGTCCATCAGAGGTCTGTGGCAGAACCACCTAATCGGTCCCAACTCCCTGCGGGGAAGGTTTGGAGCCTGAAACTCAAGCCGTAGCAGAAAATGATCTGACCATGACAAGGGTAAAACAACTAGCCCCCTTAATTTTGGATCATTGCTCATCTACTTTGAGAGGAATACCTTATCATGTGTGTGCGCCCCTTCGTGAATCAGACCCTGAATTACTTGAGTCAGGTCCATGGTTGCCATGGAAGCCATGAACCCCCATGCCCGCTCAGAGGATCCACCGAGCAATGGTGTATTAAACCCCCCAAGAACAATGAGTCTTGGAAACTCCACTGCCAATCCGGCTACCTCCTTGAGCAGCATGGGCAGGGCTTTGACACACAGCTGGGAGGCAGGTACGTGAGCAACAAGCCCACCTGAACTCCTAGGTCCAGCTTCACAAAGAGACTCACAATCCGGTATCTCAAAAGCAGTGAGCCTGTGTAGGTTAAGAGTCTCTTTGGCTACTCCTTCCCCCCTTCCCTGGAGTCGCTGGTGCCTCACCTGAAACACAGCTGGGCCCAGAGGGAGGAGAGGAACCCAGAGAGGTCTCAATAACACACACCAGGTCAGTTTCCTCCTCCAGGAGTAAATCCCAGATGAGGAGAGCTTTGTTAACAACCAACCTGGCTTTAAGCAGCAATAGCCTGAGTCCATGGTCCGGATTTCACCTATCACCAGTATCCTGGGTTAGGCTCATGGGGCCAGAACAAGGGATCGCTTTCAAGCAGCAAGGCCTTGTTCCCCGCTTGCGGCCTACCCCATGGCTCCCGCCATATCTGCCTCTTCCCAGCGGGACCGGAATACTCCGGCCCTGTAGCACTCCAGAGATTGATTCCCCCCACCCTCCCAGCCCCTTCATTTTATTCATGGTTCCTCGGGAGGCTGGAGAGCCATTCTCGATTTGAAACACCTTAACAGGTATATCATTTGTTAAAAAGTCAAGATGCACTCCCTGCAATCCATTCTAGCAAGATTAGACAGGGGAATTTGCTCTCCTCTATAGACCACTCAGAGGCTTATCTATATTTTCCATAGCAGAATCGTATCATCAATGCTTGAGATTCTGTTACGCAGGGGTGCATTATTGGTACAGGGGGCTTCCATTTGGACTATCACCAGCACCCGGGTATTTACAAAAATTCTAGCAGTCTTGTCAGCCCATTTATGATATATTCCAGTTAGACTCCAGTTACAATCATCCTCTGTCCCAGGTGGAACAGGATGTCCAGGTAACACACGACACTGTCCAAAATCATGGATTCCTGGTGAACAGGAATAAAAGCCAATTATCCCCTTCCACCAGGTTGATGCATTTGGGGATCATTATTGACTGTCTGGATTGCAGGGTGTACCTGTCCTAGGAGCAGAGGAACAATCTATTGGCCATGATCCAGCAGATCCAGCAGCCAACAGCGATTCCTCTGAACCTTCTTCCTATCTCCTGGGAAAGATGATTTTGGCCATTCATATTACATCTTGAGCTCACCTGCACTCTAGAGATCTCCAATGGTTTATATTCCCTTTTCAGCAGGTGGGATGCTATGCAGGACTCTCTTAAAATTGTGGACATCATCAACCATTGACAAGGGAACGTGTTTCCTGAAGCCTGACAGAATCATGGTGACAGTGGTGCACGGCCCTTGATTGCCTGCAGAAACTGGACTCAATATCAATCTGCTGGAGCTTTGAGCAGTGAACCTGGCTCTGCCAGTTTTTTACCCTCCTGTCGGGTCAACATGAGATGGTCTTAAATGGATAACGTTAGCACAAAGGCCCACATAAACCAACAGGGGGGAACGATATCCAGGCACTTGGCGACCAAAGTGATGAGGTTTGGTCTGTAGAGCACCATCTGCAGTCTCTAGTGGTAGAACACATCACTGAGGTGAGCAATGTAACGGGACTGGCTCATCTGACACAAGCTCAACCAGGTGGAGTAGAGTCTCCTCCCAGATCTTTCAACAGCTGGTGGACTGCTTCGGGTTGCCAATTATGGACGTAGTTGCTACCTCGGCCAATGCACAACTAACCGGGTTCCTGTCCAGGTACCAGATTTAGGGAGCAGAGGGAATGGATGCTATTCATTGCGCCTGGCCTCAGGGCCTGATATACACCTTCCCTCCCCTGCCACTGATCCCCAAGGTGATCAGAAAGGTGATACAAGAGAAGGCCAAGTTGTTGTGAGTGTTCCCTGTCAGCCTCCAGAAATGTCAGATTCAGGGGAGGACAAAGAGACAGAAGCTGAAATGTACCCTGATTTAAGAGAAGTGGGGAAGAGCAGTGTAGATGAGAGCGTAGCTGAAAATTAGTTAAATGTCAGCGTGGAAAGCAGTTCTTCTTTAAAGAATGGGGGGTAGCCGACAGCCCATGGTTGAATGTAACATTTAGATTAGCATAAAGAAAGGAGGAGACATTGGGGGAAAAGTTTTGAATCTGCTATTTTAGAATGTGTAAATCAATTAATACATCACATCCTGAAATGCCCAGAAAAGAAAGCCACTTTTGTGCAAACTGCATGTTGAAAGATGTACATCTGTTGTCGCTTCTGAGAAGTAAGCTTTTGATGTTTTGTGATAAATGTGCCAAATTAGATTTAACATGACTCAGAGATAAACAACTGCCAAGTAATCTTTCCTCAGCTCATTAGAGAATTTATAGCTTTGTAAAACTCAGCCTGTGAGATTGGAATGTGTTTTAGCATACAGCATTGTAACCTTGATGATTTTTCCAGTGTGGAAGAGAAATACTTATTAGTTTGAAAATTCAAGCCTTAAAAAGAGAGTTTTTTGGAGTAGCTTCAGCTTGATCAGAATAAAGGTGGTCCTCCCGACTCCCCATTGACTCAGGAGAGCCTGGTTCAAGGACCTCTGGTCCCTATCTGTATCTCTCCCTTGGAGAATACCTACAAGAGAGTGGTTGCTTGCCCAGAGGTCAGTTCAACAACCAGATCCCTGCTAGTTGCAATTGACCACCTGGCACTTGCGCGGCTCACTTTGATGTACTGTCAGGTTCCCAAGGACATTGTACAAATTATGTTAGCCTCCAGAAGGCTGTCTTATGAATGGATATATTAGGCTATCTGCAGGAACTTTTGTGACTGGTGTGGACAGGTGGCGTACTCTCCAGTTGACTTGTCCATTGTTAATGTACTGCAGTTCTTGCGCCAGGGCCTGGCCAAGGGCCTATCCCTGAATACACTCCATCGCTAGCTTATATCTCTGTCCACAGTTCTGTCTTGTGGATCCCTGAGTGCCCTGTCCGCTCACCCATTGCTTTGCAGGTTCTTAAGGGGGTGTTTAAGCAGTGTCCTCCCGCAGGGAGGTCAGGAATCAGAATTCCGAGGTGCATTACAGATCTCACCAAAGCATCACAGGTGCTTTTGGGGGACCATTTGAACCCTTGGTGATGGCTTCCCTCAAGCACTTGATTTACAAAGTTGTCTTTCTGGTAGCAGTGACCTCAGCCCGCTGAATCTTGACTGCCTTATCAGTAAAGAGGGACTTGTGCATTTTCCACTCGGACAGGGTAGTACCTCAACTAGACCCTACCTTTGTTTCAAAGGTAAACACATACTTTCATATGGCACAGGAGATAGTTCTCCCCAGTTTTTACCCTGTCCCAGCCACGCTGGACATGCTCAGAACTAGTTTGTATACAAGGCAGGAACCCTGAGAAAAAATGTAGATTACCCAAAACATTTCAGTTCCCAAAACTCTTTGACAAGTTCAGATTGACTGAAGATGAACTGGTGAAAATGGGAGGACTGGGATGAGGGGAGACCTTTCTTATCTTTTGAACATGGGAAACCCAGCTCTAGCTTGATTTTACTGCTGCCAACATCCTTTAGAACCTTTGGTTGGCCCATTTGAACTTCTAGTGCCTTTGGAAGCAAGATCCACGAGCTCTGCGGGTCTGTTCAGAGCTGTCAGCGAACCAAATAGCATCTGAGATATAAATCATATTCCACTCCTGTGCTCTCTCACAAGGTTTGATTTATTAGCAAAACCATTTTAGATTCATGGCTGATCATTCCAACATTGAATTTCCCTTCAGTTCCCATCCAGATTAAGGTTCATTTCACATCCCCAGACCCACAAGTGCAATCATGTGGACCAATCCGGTACAGGGATTACTGGCTTCTTCATTAGTTCAGTTAACCTTGGACTCTGCGTAAAGGAATGTGTGGTGGTATCAATCTCTCTCTCTCTCACCCCTCCCATTTCCCTATCGCTGCTAACTGTGTCAGGCCAAAACCTCTAACTTCATATAATGACTTTGGGCCTGACAGGCGGCCCCCCTTCCACAAAGACCCATCTCCTGGAATGATAGAATAAAGCATAGGGGTTAGTACCACTTCCAAACCATCCTACCTCCCCTCTGGGACCCTTTGGCTTATTTGGGTAATTTTAATGGAACTGCTTGACTAACCTATCAGCCCTGATATCCTTACTTGTTACCCAGGTAGCTGCTGACAGAAGGTACCCCTTACAATGAATTAGGTACTGTAAATTATCCCCAAAATGCGGGAATCCAAAACTTTTTTCACTTCATAGTAGGGTTCCCCCTGAATAACTTCAGGGGAAGGGGGCGGCTGTATGTGTGGCCTACTGTTGGACCCGATCACAGTGAAATACAGGGTGGATCCTCACTAGGATTCTAGGCAACGCACGCTGTACTGTGACTGGGTTGATAATTTTCACAATTGGGAAAAGGCCCAGGAATTTTTGGACCTAGCTTTTTGCTAGGCAGCCTTAACAGAATGTATTTGGTAGACAGGAAAACCTTATCTTCCACTCTAAAAAGGGGGTGGGGAGATCGGTGTTTATCTGCTTGTTTCTTGTAGACTTGTGATGCCTCTGCCAGCGCCTTCTTGGTGTCCTCCCATCCTCTCTTCAGCTTCTCCACTCCACCAACATGATGGACAAGGGAGGTTCTGTAGTTAGTTCTGGCCTGGGAACAAAGTCTTGACCACTGGAAACTTGGAAAGGAGTTAGTCCCGTGCTGCTGTGTACAGAATTGTTGTATGCTACTTCTGCAAAAGGCAGCAAGTCATCCCAATTGTTCTCCTGGTAACTCACATAACATCTGAGGTATTGTTCCACTAGGGTGTTAGATCTCTCTGCTGCTCCATTTGTGGACAAGTGGAACACAGAACTAAGTCCTTGGATGGAACCAATAGTGTGGACAAATTCTCTCCAGAATCTGGCAGTGAATTGCCCCCCATGATCTGATATGATTCTACGAGGGACTCCATGCAACTTGTAAATGTGTTTTAGGAATAACTTAGCCAAGTGTCTGACTGTGGGTAGCCCCGAATAAGCGTTGAAATGGGCTTGTTTGGAGAATAAATCGATGACAGTACAAATAACAGTGTTGCCCTTGCTCTTGGGAAGTTCCACTATGAAATCCATTGCTATTTCTTACCAAGGCTTAGTAGGGCTGGCTACTTCCTGCAGCAATCCGGGTTTTTTCCAGGCCTATGCTTTCTGGTGGCACAGGTGGCACAACTTTTCACATAATTTTTGACTTCCGCTCTCATTCTGCGCCACCAGAACTGTCTCCATGGCAGGTGCAATGTTTTCAGGAACCCGAAGTGGCCCACTAGTCTGGAGTCATGACTCTGTTGGAGAATCTCTAATCGCAGGCTGGCAGGCACAAACAGCTTGGTTCCTTTCCAAGCCAACCCTTTCCTCAGTGTTAGGATTTCTTCTTGGTCGTTGAACCACGGTTCAGTGGGCAAAGCTGACTTCAATTTGTTCTACCATTCCCCCTTTCCTGGTGGAAACTGTCTCCTGGTCTGGTCTCGGGTGAGGGCAGGTGCAGCTTTCTCCTTATTTTCAGGATGCAGGGAAAGACATGAGATGGTACTCCTTCCTCTCTCCTGCTATTGTATTGTGGTTTTTGTGACAGAGTGTCAGCAATGAGATTCTTCCCAGCTGGAATGTTTCAGTGTAAAATTGAAACGTCTGAAGCATTGGGCCCATTGTACTTGCATAGAAGAAAGCCTCCGAGGGGTCTTTAATGCTTTAAGGTTTTTATGGTCAGTCCACATTTTGAAAGAAATTGCTCCCCCTTCCAGAAATTGCCTCCATGTCCCCAGTGCTACACGTACAGCAAATGCTTCCTTCTTCCAAATAGCCCATCTCCTCTCGGAGGGGGTTAGCTTCTTGGAAAGGTATGCACAAGGCAGCAACTGTCCCCTTCCATTGTCTTGTAATAACACCACGGCTATTGCCACGTCACTGACGTCTGACTGGATCACAAACTTATTATTTCCCGGAGTTGGGATGGGTGAGGTGCCAATGGGTTCCTGAAAATCCCCCTCCCCATGGCCCCCCAAAGTTACCTCTCTACATGGCAACAATGAATAATGTAGTTTTCCCTTCTGCTCCAGCTTCTCACTCTAAGCAAATTGAGACATAGACAAAGACCTCTGTTACATCAAAGGAATTTCCCTGTGGAGGAATTTCAACCCCTGCTCGCTACCTTCCTTCCTGCTTCTCTGATTGCAACTGGCCTGCCACTTTTCCAAGCTGTCATCTGAGTGAGTGTTGGAATTTTTTGTCACTGAACCAAATAGCATCTGAGAAATAAATTGAATTCCACTCCTGTGCTCTCACACAAGATTCATTAGCAAAGCGATTTTGGATTTGTGGCCGATCATTCCAACACTGAATTTCCCTTCAATTCCCATCCAGGTTAAGGTTCATTTCACCTCCCCACACCCACAAATGAAATCTTGTGGACCAATTCAGTGCAGGGATTATTGGCTTTTTCATTAGTTCAGTTGACCTTGGACTCTGCGTAAAGCAGACCTGGGCAAGTGGTGGCCCAGGGACTGCATGTGGCCTGCCCGCTGTCTGTGACCAGCCCACAGAGGCTGGTCCAACCAGGAAGGAGAAATGAGGGAGAAAGGAAGGAGAAATGGAGGGAGGGAGGGAAGAAGGAGCAATGGAGGAAGGAGGGAAGGAAGGAAGGAGAAATGGAGGGAACAAGGAGAAATGGAGGGAATGAGGAAGGAAGGGAGAAATATATAATATAATATAATATATAATTATATATATATAATATATAATATAATATATAATTATAATTTATAATTATAATATAATTAACTCAGTTCTACCCAATAATATACAGTACTGGGTAGAACTGAGTTAATTATATTAGTCCGTCCCTCTAAAACATCCCAATTTCTCATGTGGACCCCTGGCAAAATTAATTGCCCACCCCTGGCGTAAAGGAATGTGTGGTGGTATCAATCTCTCTCTCTCTCACCCCTCCCGTTCCCTATCGCTGCTAACTGTGTCAAGCCAAAATCTCTAACTTCACATAATGACTTTGGGTCTGACACTCTCCCAGTTGAGACTTCATTTGAAGCCATAGTTACCCTGTAGTGGTGGTGAAGCAAAGGGGGACTGCCTTGCAAGTTGAGGGAAGACGCATCTCCAACACGTCTGCTGACACTTGCTGCCCCGGCCTCCAATTCACTTTCAGATGTTTGTGGAAGTTTTCGCCTTAAGATGTCTGCTGGAAGGCACCTGAAGCTGATTATCTATTATTGGTTGCAGAAGGCTTTCTGGAAGGCATCTGCACCTGGTAACAGAGCTCCAGATTGATCCAGAGCTCTAATATAGGCTGCAGAAGCCTTGGGAAAGCCCTCTGCAGCCGATCTATTATCAGCTGTAGATGCTTTCCCAAGACTTCTGATGGCGAAAGCTTCTGCAAGCATCTGAAAGCAAATCAGAGGCTGGGGCGATATGTGTGAGTGGTAGCAAGTGGCAGTAGAAGAGCTGGATGGGGTTGTTGGTGCCACCATCCCAAGGTGACGGCATCTTAGAACCCTCCAAAAAGAAGGCCTAACTGGTTTTTCGGGGGGGGGGGGGTGTTTCAAAAGAAAATAAGAACCGGCTTTCTTTTTGGAGAAACACCGTATATAGTTTAAAAAGTAATTCCCTCTACTATAGTTCATCCTATCATGGCACTCAGAAGTAAAATCTTATTCCTTGTTTAGGGAATATATACCTAAGGTATTATGACCACAGTAGATAGTGGTTCTGTCTCCAAAGAAGCTGACATAGTCAAAGTCATAATTAGTGGAATTTTAACAGCAAGCAAATGTTCTTAAAAGATACCAAGACTAAATAATAAAAATAAGAGAAACATAGATGTCAGGGTTTTTTATAAGTGATTTTTCATTTGTCTAAGCTTGACATTCTGCGAAGAAATACTGGAAGTATTGCAAATAACAAAAAAGATTGAATTTAACATTTGTAAATTTATTTATATGAATAAAAATATATAAATTTTAACACATAAGTAATGAAGAATGGAATTTGATAACTATTGTAAAAGCTGTCAATCTTGTTTCTACAGAATTTTCAAAATTAAAAATTAAATAAGATTCAGGCAAAATATGGTGGATCAGCTCATGACAAAAAAGGTGAATGAACTTGAAATTCTATGTCATAATCATCTATATGGAACTATCTTTCCAAAACGGTATATAATCTGCTGTATTTATATACAGATATAAAAAGTCTTTAAATTAAATGCTGTATTTTATCTTGAGTTGCTTAATAGGAGAATCTTCCAAATGAGATTGTTCCAAGTGATCAAATAAACAACGTACAGCTATAAGGAAAAAGAAATCGGGTTTTATATTATGTTTAAATTAAAAATAAATTTAGCATTAGTAAATGATATCATCATTCAATTTATATATTTAACAAGTCAATAAATAAGTTGCAAAGAGTCTGAAATAAGAGTCATATTAAACTTGGAATGTGTAACATTTCCATAAACTTGACTTTATGAATAATACAATCCACTGCTTTACAGATGTAACTGTGCAGAAAAGAGGCAGAGGATCGCTTGGCCATTCTTCATTTTTTGTTTTTTGGATCTTTATTATCTTCCAATTTAAACAGAAAGAAAAGATACTCAAAGAGATATAGGAGCTAAAGAACAATTTCACAGACCCAACAAATGTTTGTATAGTTTGTTCTGAAAAAATATTTTCAAATATTTTCAGGAACAGGTTTTCTGTGCAAAAAATGTTATAATAAATATTTTAAATATATTTAGACTAGTGATATGCTCAGTGTTCCCTCTATTTTTTTTCCGGGGTGGGTGGAAAAGTATAGTGTCTGAGCAGCAGTCCCTTCGGGACTGGGCGGCATGGAAGTCTAAACAAACAAACAAACAAACAAACAAACAAACAAACAAACAAATAAGGGAAAAAATTTCCTTCTTTTTTATTAAAAGAAATTAATAATAAAACAAAACCAAAATCTATTACTATTAAAATTAAAGCTATTTTTTTAGAAAACTATTACTATTAAAACTAAAACACAACTATTAATAAATCCATGCTTTAAAATCTTCATTTCTTAAATATTTATCATAGTATTATTGTAATCTAATAATACTATGAAAATCTATCTGAACACTAATGCATCAATTAATATATTTCCATATTTACTTTGCTATAATTTCATTCTATATTTCCAAGTTCAATTAATTTTCAGGCACTTAGCATTTATTATTATTAACTTTCATCAATCTTCTACATTTCCAAGTATATTTTAAATTCATAATGCAAAGTCATAAAATAATACAGTATATATCATAAACCCCTTATTTATCCTATGTATATTCCATTAATTTTACCTATGTAATTCTATATAGTTCTAAAATTCTAATCCAATTTTATGAATTAATACATCCTAATATTAAACAACATCTAAATATATATTTTACCATCATTCCATAGTCAATCCATATTTAATAATCAATCATCCCTCCTAAAATTTCTACCACTCTTGCCAAAGGGAAGAAACTATCTTGTTTTTCAGTAGCCTGCGTTTTTCTTTTGATATTTGTTATTTTTCTTTTTAATTATAAGCTACCAAAGGCTTTTAAGCAGCTGAGAGACATGAAAATTAAAGTATATTAAGAAATTGGATGATTGATATTGTTTTGCTGATCTTAATCTGCAGTAAAGATATTTTGGTTTTTAAAAAACCCACCATATTTTACCTCAGAGAATTTCAAAATAAAATACTGTGTGTCTATAACAGTGACCTCAGAATGGGGCAACTCTGCTAAGTATCAAAATGCCACTTAAATAGTTGACTTGGTTTCAAACTAGATTTTGATTTTCTTTCTCTCTCTCTCCCCCTTCCTTTCTTTCCTTCTCTCTTCCTTCCACTTTTTTCTTTCTTTCTCTTCTTTCCTCTCTTCCCTCTTTCCCTCCCTCACTCTTTCTTTCTCTCTTCCTCCCTCCCTCCCTTTATATTTCTCCCTTCCTTCCTCTCTTCCTCCCTTTTTCTCTCTCTCCTTCTTTCTCCCTTTTCTCTCTCTTCTATCCTCCCCTGCCCTCCCTCCTTCCATCCTCTCCACTTCTCTTTCCCTTCTCTTTCTCTTTTCTTTCTTTCTGTCCACTTCTCTCTCTCTCTCCGCTTCTCCGGTGGGCAGCTGGCTTTGCTGGCCGGTGCAGGGCTTTCCCAGGCAGCTGGCTTTGCTGGCCAGCGCAGGGCTTGAACCTAGTGCCGTGGGGATGGTGGTGGTGGCTGCCTCCCCCCCACCCCTGCGCAGGAAAGCGGTTTTGCTGGCCGGCGCGCACTCCCCTTGGCTCCGCACCCTCCCCTTGGCTCTGCTTCCCACCTCCACGCCCACTCCTGGGCTCTGCCTCCTGCTGCAGCCGCACAACTCACCTCAGTAGAAGCCTTGATGCTTGAGAGCAGGCTTGGGGGTCTCGGTGTCAGCGGCCACCATGGCATCGTTCCTGAGGTTGTTGTCGCGGCGGCTGCCCTGCGCGGGCCAGCAAAGCTGGCTGCCCAGGAAAGCAGCGCAGGAAAGTGACACATTTGAAAAGCGCACCGCTTTCCTGGGCAGCTGGCTTTGCTGGCCAGCGCGGCGGCGGGGGAGGAGGCAGAGTTCAGGGCTGAGTAGGCCGAGCCTGGGCCCATTGCCCCCGGCTCCAGGAGGCAGCCCCCAGCGCGGCTGCGGGAGAGGAGGCCAATGCCTCCTCCGACGCCGTGCGGGTGGGTATCAGAGCCGGGGCAGCCTCAGCCCTGGCCGCTGACACCAAAGCGGGGAGGCGAGGGGAATGTCCTCTCCGCAGGGATTTAAAATTCCCACGCTGAGTGTGAAAAACCAGTGCACTATAGCGCGCCTTAGAGGGAACACTGGATATGCTGTTATACTAATTTAGAGATAATACTAATTTATAAATTATCAAGCCGTTGGTTTTAATAATGACCAAGTAATATGTTTTACTTACTTTTTTTCTCTGTCTCTGACATAAACATAACTGCCATATCAAATCTTTTGGATTCTGATAATTTGTGCAGAATTTCAAGGATAAGTAAAGGCTCTTCTTTCCTTTTAACATAAGATATCATTTTTATTCATGGCATAAAAAAGCACATTGCCTAAAATGAAAATTGCATATTTGAAAATAATACATACAGTTGCTTACTCTAAAAGTAGCTATATATCAACTATACTGCTCAAAAGAATAAAGGGAACACTTAAACAACACAATATAACTCCAAGTAAATCAAACTTCTGTGAAATCAAACTGTCCACTTAGGAAGCAACTCTGATTGTCAATCAATTTCACATGCTGTTGTGCAAATTGAATAGACAACAGATGGAAATTATTGGCAATTATCAAGACACACTCAATAAAGGAGTGGTTCTGCAGGTGGGGACCACAGACCACATCTCAGTACCAATGCTTTCTGGCTCATGTTTTGGTCACTTTTGAATGTTGGTTATGCTTTCATACTCGTGGTAGCATGAAACGGAGTCTATAACCCACACAAGGGGCTCAGGTAGTGCAGCTCATCCAGGATGGCACATCAATGCGAGCTGTGGCAAGGTTTGCGGTATCTGTCAGCGTAGTATCCAGAGGCTGGAGGCGCTACCAGGACAGGCCAATACACCAGGAGATGTGGAGAGGGCCCTAGGAGCGCAACAACCCAGCAGCAGGACCGCTAACTCTGCCTTTGTGCAAGGAGGAACAGGAGGAGCACTGCCAGAGCCCTGTAAAATGACCTCCAGCAGGCCACAAATGTGCATGTGTCTGCACAAATGGTTAGAAGCCGACTTCATGAGGATGGTATGAGGGCCTGACGTCCACAAATGGGGGTTGTGCTCACAACCCAACACCATGCAGGACGCTTGGCATCTGCCACAGAACACCAGGATTGACAAATTCGGTACTGATGCCCTGTGCACTTCATAGATGAAAGCAGGTTCACACTGAGCACATGGGAGTCTAGAGAGAGTGATCTGTTGCCTGCAACATCCTTCAGCATGATCAGTTTGGCAGTGGGTCAGTAATGGTGTAGGGTGGCATTTCTTTGGAGGGCCGCAAAGCCCTCCATGTGCTCGCCAGAGGTAGCCTGACTGCCTTTAGGTACTGAGATGAGATCCTCAGACCCCTTGTGAGACCACATGCTGGTGCAGTTGGCCCTGGGTTCCTCCTAATGCAGGACAATGCCAGACCTCATGTGGCTAGAGTGTCAGCAGTTCCTGCAAGATGAAGGCATTGAAGCTATGGACTGGCTCGCCCGTTCCCCAGTCCTGAATCCGATTGAGCACATCTGGGTCATATCTCACTCCATCCACCAACGTCATGTTGCACCACAGACTGTCCAGGAGTTGGCGGATCCTTTAGTCCAGGTCTGGGAGGAGATCCCTCAGGAGACCATCCGTATCCTCATCAGGAGCATGCCCAGGCGTTGTAGGGAGCTCATACAGGCACATGGAGGCCAAACACAATACTGAGCCTCATTTTGACTTGTTTTAAGGACATTATATCAAAGTTGGATCAGTTTGTAAGCAGCGGTCCCCAAACTACGGCCCATGCACGCGGCCCGCTGAGGCCATTTATCTGGTCCACGGGTGAGTGACAGTGCACCAGATTTTACACCTTCTTCCAGCACCGCTAACAGTCCGTTGCTGGGAGGCGGGGACCACGGTGGTCAAGAGATTGCTGTCGGGGCAGCAGGGGCCTGCTGACATCAAGCCCTGCACTGGCCAGCAAAGCCGACCGCCCAGGGAAGCAGCACGCTTTTCAAACGCGTGCTTTTCAAATGCGCTGCTTCCAGCTTTGCTCGCCGCCAGTGGGCTTGACATCAGCAGGCCCCTGCTTCCCCAACAGCAACCCCCTGACTGCCGTGCTTGCCTTGTGCTGTGGGGGTGTGGGGGGCCGCCACTTGCAAGCCCCTCGCCTCCACCGCCTCCTCTTCCACCGCCCCACTGCCTGAGCCTGTGCTGTTGGAAGATCTGGTGTCGCTTTTGCTAAAGGTAAGCAAAAAAAAAAGAGAGGGGGGAAGGAAAAGGGAGAAAGAGAGAAGGGGGAGAAAGAGAGGGAGAGAGGCTGGCTGTGGGTGGGTTGGCTTTGTGGAAGGGGTGGCAGTGGTGGCGACAGCGACGGCCGGAGACAATGGTGTTGGGGCCCCCGAGGAAGGTGCAGCAGGTTGAGGGGAGGGCTGCACTGGCAGTGGCGAAGTGGGGGGAAAAAAGGGCCGGGCGCCCTCACTCTGTCCTCGCTGCAAGGCCTTCAATGAAAAATATGGTGAAAAAAATATATAGCAAAAAAAAGGGGAAGGCTGAATGGAGAGAGGACAGCCGAGACCCTTGCCCCACATCTCCAGGGCTTTATGCGCTGCCGCTTCTTTAAAAAAGTAGCAAGTTCAAAAGCCACGATGGGGAGGATTAAGGGCTATTCCGTCAAGGCAGCCGAGGCAACGTCAAAAGAAGCCCGGCTGTTTCAAGAATTTTTTCTCTTACAAACTGTTCACCTTACAAACCTCATCCCGGAACCAATTAAGTTCGTAAGACGAGGTATCACTGTATATAGGTTAAATGGAAGATACATATGATATGTACTGTATGATTTTATGAGTTTGCATTATGAATTTAAAATATACTTGGAAATGTAGATTGATGAAAGTCAATAATAATAATAATAATAATAATAATAATAATAATAATAATAATAGTAAATGTTAAGTGCCTGAAAATTAATTGAGCTTGGAAATATTGAATGAAATTATAGAAAAGTATAATTTATAGAAATATGTGCAAACTATAAAAAAAAGGTTTGGGGACCCCTGGTCTGTAGTGTGTTTTTCCTCTTTAATTTAGTGTGTGACTCCAAATCCAGGCCTCCATTGGTTAATAAATTTGATTTCCATTGATGATTTTTGTGTGATTTTGTTGTCAGCACATTCAACTTTGGACAGAACAAAGTATTCAATGAAAATATTTCATTCATTTGGATCTAGGATGTGTTATTTGAGTGTTCCCTTTATTTTTTTGAGCAGTGTATATAATTGTTGCTAAAATGAAAATAAAGTCATGCCTTGAAAACCAAATAGCCATTCTGCACTTTGCGGTTAGCTGATGGAACCCCCCCACCCAAATTGCAACTGTTTAAATGAGAGGTTGTCCTGATTTTGTTTTCAAACTGCAAAAATGTATTCTGTTGTATTTGCAACTATCTGTAAACTTGTCTTCATCTGTATACAAGTATGCAACTGATTTTAAACTGGTCTCTAAACAACACTAAATAAATTACATTTCGTCTTAAAAAGTAACCACCCCCTCCCAAAGATTCTGGTAAAAGTTCAAGAAGAAGAAAAATTTTTTTTGGTAGTGGTACCTCTACTTAAGAACAACTCTACTTAAGAATTTTTCTAGATAAAAACCAGGTGTTCAATATTTTTTTTGCCTCTACTTAAGAACCATTTTCTACTTAAGAACACAAGCCTAAAGAATTTCCCAGGAAATTTGAGAGCAGCATGCAGGCCCGGCCAGTTTCCTGCCATTCCCCCTTTAATTACGGCCATCTTGGGCTTTTCTGGGCTGCCAGAGGAGCCTTTCAGTGGTGGTTAAGGAGGCTTTGGGAGTCCAGAGCGAATGAAGCATTTTCCTTTCTCTGGGCCCTTGGAGAGAGAATAAACCTCTGCCAGCGCCCAGAGAAAAGAAATGCTCCCTTTGCTTTGGGCAGCCCAGAGTGAATGGAGCGTTTTCCTTTCTCTGGGTGCTTGGAGAAGGAATAAACCACTTCACTGTGATGACTCCCTCACGCTGCCTCCCATACACCCAGTGCAATGTTGCCTCCTGGAGCATCTGGGCGTGGAAAGGCAAAAGGGTGCGCTTCGCCCCAAACAGATCAACTTGGCTTCAGCTAAACTGAGGAGTCACCACAGTGAATGAAAGGTTACAAACTGAGTGAATGAGAGGAGAGGGGAGCCCTTCAGCATGGGAAGGAAGAGGTAGCAGGTAGCAGCAGCAGCCGCCGCCTTTCAGTCAAAGGAGCAGGAGGTTCCCCGCTTCCGCCCACCTGGGTTTTTCTCTCTGGCGCAGTGTATGGGAGGCTGCCTCATGCCAGATGTATGGGAGGCACATGCTCCTCCTCGCCGCCTCAGATTCCCTCTTTTTTTTTTTTGTAAGCCTTTAAGGTTTTGGATTTTTTTGATTTCCCTCACCTCACCTTCTTCTTTCGGCAGCAACTGTCCTCCTCCTCCTGCCACCCAAATTCTGAGCTTTTATTTCTTTCCTAATGGGTTTGCACGCATTATTTGCTTTTACATTGATTCCTATGGGAAAAATTGTTTCTACTTAAGAACTTTTCTACTTAAGGACCTGGTCCTGGAACGAATTAAGTTCTTAAGTAGAGGTACCACTGTATTTAGTAGTTTGGCTGGCCTTGGTAAGGGTCATTCCATGTCAAGTGAACCAATTATTTTTACCTCTATATTTTAAATTATTTTGAGATTTTGTTATTTGATAATAGTGTGCCAGAGAATGCAAAATGTGAAGAAAAAAAATTCTAGAGTTTTTTTAAAAAGAATTGATTTTCAAAGTTTGGAAAAAGTGCGAATTTCGATATTGCCTGCCTTTACATTTCTCCTCATAACTCAGGCTAGAAAAAAGATAGAGAAACAAAATAAACACCATTCTACTCAAAATTGTACAGGCGTTCACCAGATATGTCACAAGAGTATCATTGCTATTGTTCTACCCATGTGAACGCAAACCCAAAATTTTAAGACATTAAAAAAAACATTTAATTTAAAAATTTCCAAAAATGCACTCAGCGAACCAAATAGCATCTGAGAAATAATTCAATTTTCCACGCCTCTGCTTGATTTATTAACAAAGCCAATCTGGATTCGACTTGATTCATTCCAACTCTGAGTCCCTTCGATTACCATATTTTTGGTGTATAAGACACACCGACGTATAAGATGCACCTAGATTTTAGAGGAGAAAAACAAGGAAAAAAGCATTCTGAACAAAATAGTGTAGTATTATATTGTTTAATAAAATACCAGTGTAGCAGAATACTTTTTACAACCATGTAGACTTTTTACAAACTTCAAACTTGACAGCTTCAAGACTTGTGGACTTCAATTCCCAGAATTCCTCCACCAGTCATGCTAGCTCAGAAATGGGAGTTGAAGTCCACAAGCGTTAAACTTGCCAGGTTTGAAGACCCTTGAACTCCTAATCTCTAACTTGGGGGTCTTCCAACTTGCAGCTTTAAGACTTGTGGATTTCAACTCCCAGAATTCCTCTATCAGTCATGCCAGACTCGGCTCTCCTCCTGGTTCTTTTCCCACCACCACCACCCGCCCCACGGTTCAGATTTACACCCCCTTCTGCTCTAGCTGGACTTAGAGCTGGCATCGCTCTGCAACTGCATGACAGCTCCAGGCTCTGAAGACATAGCAGCTGCGAGAGGGAAGCTAAGCCCATCTGAGGAAAATCTGATGAAGATTATTCACCTGGGATTGGCTGTAGTGTGAGTTCGGCTGGGGGCAGCTAGCTTTCCACCAAGTTAGAAACATAGAAACATAGAAGACTGACGGCAGAAAAAGACCTCATGATCCATCTAGTCTGCCCTTATACTATTTTCTGTATTTTATCTTAGGATGGATATATGTTTATCCCAGGCATGTTTAAATTCAGTTACTGTGGATTTATCAACCACGTCTGCTGGAAGTTTGTTCCAAGGATCTACTACTCTTTCAGTAAAATAATATTTTCTCATGTTGCTTTTGATCTTTCCCCCAACTAACTTCAGATTGTGTCCCCTTGTTCTTGTGTTCACTTTCCTATTAAAAACACTTCCCTCCTGGACCTTATTTAACCCTTTAACATATTTAAATGTTTAGATCATGTCCCCCCTTTTCCTTCTGTCCTCCAGAGTATACAGATTGAGTTCATTAAGTCTTTCCTGATACGTTTTATGCTTAAGACCTTCCCCCATTCTTGTAGCCCGCCTTTGGACCGGTTCAATTTTATCAATATCTTTTTGTAGGCGAGGTCTCCAGAACTGAACACAGTATTACAAATGTGGTCTCACCAGCACTCTATATAGCGGGATCATAATCTCCCTCTTCCTGCTTGTTATACCTCTAGCTATGCAGCCAAGCATCCTACTTGCTTTCCCTACTGCCTGACTGCACTGTTCACCCATTTTGAGACTGTCAGAAATCACTACCCCTAAATCCTTCTCTTCTGAAGTTTTTGCTAACACAGAACTGCCAATACAATACTCAGATTGAGGATTCCTTTTCCCCAAGTGCATTATTTTACATTTGAAAACATTAAACTGCAGTTTCCATTGCTTTGACCATTTATCTAGTAAAGCTAAATCATTTACCATATTACAGACGCCTCCAGAAATATCAACCCTATTGCACACTTTAGAGTCATCGGCAAATAGGCAAACCTTCCCTACCAAACCTTCCCCATGTCACTCACAAACATATTAAAAAGAATAGGACCAGAACAGACCCATGTGGCACACCGCTTGTAACCTGTCTCTGCTCAGAATACTCGCCATTAACAATAACTCTCTGATGTCTATGCTTCAGCCAGCTGCAAATCCATCAAACTATCCAGGGATTAAGTCCAATCTTCATTAATTTATCTATCAGCTCTTTATGTGGAACCATATCAAAGGCTTTGCTGAAGTCCAGATAGGCAATATCCATGGCACCACCTTGATCCAACACCTTTGTGCCATAGTCAAAGAAATCAATGAGATTAGTCTGACTTGATTTGCCTTCAGTAAAGCCATGCTGATTTGGGTCCAATAAGTTATTGTTTCTTTTCTTTTAGAGAGAGAGAAAAAAAATGGGGCAGGTAAATAACCAGCTTCTGTAGAAAAAGAAATGTGTTTCTCCCATCAATTGCAGTGTAATTCTGTCTTTCTGTCTTTGCATTGCAATTGATGGGAGATATGCATTTCTTTCTCTAGAGAAGCTTGTTATTCGCCCACCCCCTTTTCTCTCTCTCTCTCTTTAAAAGAAAAGAACCAGGTGGAAAGCTAGCCATCCCCATCTGAACTCACACCCCAGCCAATACCTTACTCAGAGCTTCCTTACATTGCGAGTAGAGCAATGGAAAAAACCCTGCAAAGGTTTAGGACTTGGAAAACCTCCTTCTTTGCAGAGTAACAGTGAAAGAGCTTGGGTACATTAATAGCACTTGGAATACATTCTTGGCAGAAATTAACAATGAAAGAGCTTGCAAGTGGTAAGAGCTGGGAACACTGTTAGCACCTGGTTAGGGTTAGAAAGAAACTTACTCAGAGTAAGTTAGAGTATATGAAACAAACCCTGCAAAGACTTAGGGCTTAGAAAACATTCTTCACAGAGAGAAACAATGAAAGAGGCTGCAAGGTAAGAGCTGGGAAGATCGTTAGCAGCTAGTTAGGGCTGGGGAAAAAAGCTACATTCAGTGTATAAGATGCACCCTAATTATCAGCCTATTTGGGGGAGGAAAAAATACACAGAAAAATAAGGTACATCCAAGTCAAAACCCCATATCACACTCCCACACCCACAAGTGCAGTTATGAAGACCAATCCTATGCAGGATTCCTAATTCCTTCCTGTGTTCGTTACTATGGACTCTGCAGAAAGGAATGTGTGGTGGCATCTCTCTCTCTCTCTCTCTTTCTCTCACTCCCCCCCCCCCCCCCATTCCTCTATCACTACAAAACTGTGTCAGGCCAACCTTTGACTTCACATAATGACTTTGGGCCTGACAGGTGGCCTCCCCTTCCGCAGAACCTGTCTCCTGGAACGATAGAATAAGTATGGTGTTAGTACCATTCCAGACCATCCTACCTTCCCCCTCCGGGACCCTTTGGTTTGTTTGGATAATTTTCATGGAACTGCTTGACTAACCTATCAGCACTAACATCCTGACTGTTTACTCAGGTATCCTCTGACAGAGGGTACCCCTTACAATGAATTAAGTACTGCAAATTTCCTTGAAAAATGCAGGAATCCCAAAAAAAATTCACATCATAGTAGGGTTCCGCCTGAATTACTAAAGGGGAAGGGGCCATTGTGCGTGTGGCCTAATGTTGGACCTGATCACCGGCTTAAGCAGGCTGTAGTGAAATACAGGGTGGATCCTCCCCTAGGATTCTAGGCAGCGCAAGCTACACCGTGACTGGGTTGATTACTTTCACTATTGGGAAATGGCCCAGGAATTTTGGACCTAGCTTTTTGCTAGGCAGCCTTAACCAAATGTATTTGGTAGACAGGAAAACTTTATCTCCCACTCGTAAAGGGGGTTGGGGAGATCGGTGCTTATCTGCTTGTTTCTTGTAGGCTTGCGCTGCCTCCATCAGTGCCTTCTTGGTGACCTCCCATCCTCTCTTCAGCTTCTCCATCCACTCCACCAACGTGATGGACAAGGAAAGTTCTGTAGGTAGTTCCGGCATGGGAACGAAATCTTGACCACTGGTAACCTGGAAAGGAGTTAATCCCGTGCTGCTGTGTATAGAATTATTGTACGCTACTTCTGTAAAAGGCAGCAATTCAGCCCAATTGTTCTCCTGGTAACTCACATAACATCTAAGGGGTGTTAGCTCTTTCAGCTGTTCCATTTGTGGAAGGGTGGAACACAGAACTGAGTCCTTGGGTGGAACCAATGGCGTGGACAAATTCTCTCCAGAATCTGGCTGTGAATTGGACCCCCCCCCCCCCCCCGATCTGATATGATTCTGCGTGGGACTCCATGCAATCTGTAAATGTGTTTTAAGAATAACTTAGCCAAGTGTCTGGCTGTAGGTAGTGATGAAATGGGCTTCTTTGGAGAACAAATTAATGACAGTCCAAATAACAGTGTTTCCCTTGCTCTCGGGGAGCTACGCTATGAAATCAATCGCTATTACTTCCCAGGGCCTAGTAGGGTTGTCTACATGCTGTAGCAATACAGGGGGGTTCCCAGGCCTATGCTTTCTGCTGGCACAACTTTTTGCATAATCTTCAACTTCCGCTCTCATTCTGGGCCACCATAACTGTCTCTGCGCCAGGCGCAATGTTTTCAGGAACCCGAAGTGGCCCCATAGTTTGGAGTCATGACTCCATTGGAGAATCTCTAATCGCAGGCTGGCAGGCACATGCAGCTTGGTTCCCTTCCAAGCCAACCTTTCCCTCAGTGTTAGGATTTCTTTATGGTTGTTGAACCATGGTTCAGTGGGCAAAGCCGACTTCAATTTGTTCTCGCATTCCCCATTTCCTGGTGGAAACTGTCTCCTGGTCTGGTCTCGGGTGAGGACAGGTGCAGCTTTCTCCTTACTTTCAGGATGCGGGGAAAGGCATGAGATGATCAGATGTACTTCTTCCTCTCTCTTGCTATTGTACTGTGGTTTTCGTGACAGAGCGTCAGCAATGTGGTTCTTCCAGGCTGGGATATGTTTCAGTGTAAAATTGAACCACCTGAAATATTGGACCCATTGTATTTGCTTAGGAGAAAGCTTCCCAGGGGTCTTCAAGGTTCTTATGGTCAGTCCACACTTCGAAAGGAATGGGTCCACCTTCCGGAAAATGCCTCCATGTCTCCAATGCTACACGTACAGCAAATGCTTCCTTCTCCCAAATAGCCCACCTCCTCTAAGTGGGGTCAGCTTCTTGGAAAGGTATGCACAAGGGAGCAACTCTCCCCTTCCATTGTCCTGTAATAGCACCGCAGCTATTGCCACATCACTGGCATCGGACTGGATCACAAACGTCCGCTCAGGGTCAGGATGTTGCAGGATGGGCTCCTTTGCAAAAAATCTTTTAAGCCTTTCGAAAGCCTTTTGGCATTCTATCGTCCACCTGATTGGCTGAGAGGATCTGGGCTTAGTAGGGGCTGACCCAGTCTTTAATAATTCGGTTAAGGTCAAGCCAACTTCTGCGAAAACTGGAGTGAACTGTCAGTAGAAATTTGCAAATCCTAAGAAACTCTGTAATTGCTTGCGTGTTCAGGGAGTTTGCCAATCAAGCACTGCCTTCACCTTGGTTGGGTCCATCTCTATGCCTTCGCTAGATATGCGGTATCCTAAATAGTCTACTGACATCTGGTGAAATTCGCACTTGGAAAGTTTCACATAGGGCTTAGCAGACAAAAGCTTCTTCAAGACTTGCCTCACCAATTTGACATGGTCAGGGAGATTCTGGCTGTATATAAGGATGTCATCTAAGTATGAGAATTCACGGTGCCAGCCTATCCACAGCTCAATCAGGAGCGTAGTGGGAACTCCAGCCACTAGAGAGCCATCCACCTGCTGGAACCAGATGGGTTTCGCTAAAGGTCTAGTCTGGATTTTTAACTTATCCACTACGGTTTTGCTAATAAGACATCTCGAGCACCCTGTATGTATCAGGGCCCGTATTTCTTCCTCCTCCCCTGTGGTCATTACTTTAATCCTTGCTTTAATGATGAATGGATGGATGGGCTCATTCACCATTGGGTTGTCCTCTCCACTGGGCTCCTCATCCCCAACTGGGGCTGGTTCCTGAAGGAATAGGGTTTTCACCTTTAGCAAAATCCTCAGGGGGGCACAGCTCTGTTGTTTGAAAGGCCCAGCGACCTTGCAGAGGGGCTCCTTCAGATCCTCTTTCTGCTACCTGGCCTGGCTCTGGTTTTGGGGGAGAGAGAGGTGCCAAGCAGTCTGTCCCCTTATGGCCAGTCTTGTCACATCTGTAGCAATTTGTTCTCCTCATAACCTCTGAGCAAAAGGAGCCCAGCTGACAAGGGAAAAGGCGGCATCTTAAAAGATCATTTGTTGCTGGGGCGGGGGAGATCCCTTCTCAGCAAGAATTACATCACCCAAAACGACTGCCATGGCACACCAGTCTTAAATGACCCAGCTGCCTCCCACCTGCAGTTCACACTCTTCTCTCAACTTTGGATCAAGGGTACTTTTGAAAATATGAACGAAACAGTTTTCTGGCCACCCCTTCAGGTTATAGGCAATCATTTGAAATTTTTCCATAAAATTCTTCACAGGCTTGCCTGCCTGTTTCAACTGAAAAATCCGAGTCTCAGTTTCTATCTATGTTGCTACGTCATTTGGCTCAGGAGCCTTCTCATTGTGCAATTTAGGAAGCAGTCTGCCATTTGCAATCAGAGGAGCAGGAGAAGGGGGGCCGAGCAGGTTTTGAAATTATTATTATTACTATTACTATTACTATTACAGTATTATTATTATTTAGATTTGTATGTCACCCCTCTCAGCAGACTCGGGGGCGAATTCCCCCATAAAGGAATTCCTTTGATATAACAGCGGCTTGCATTTATCTCGCAATTCACTTATGGAGTGAGTGGCTGGGGTGGAAGGGGAGGCTACATTATTCACTGTTGCCGTGTAGAGAGGTAACTTCAGGGGGCCATGGGGAAGGGGATCTTCAGAAACCCATAGGCATCTCAGCCACCCCCAATCAGAAAGAAAAATTGTTTCTGCCTTCTCCATCTTAGCCTCAAGCCTATTCCTCCCCTCTTTACCTTCGTAATGTTGAACTCTGGCTGGGTTCTCCCGCAGAGGGGGGGTAGAAAATTCCAAGCCCTTCCACCTCTAGATTGTTGGCTAACTCCCTCTGTTCCATTCTTCAGATCGGGGAGAGTTGGAATTGTTGTCAGCGAACAAAATAGCATCTGAGAAATAAATCAATTTCCACGCCTGTGCTTCATGCAGGGCTCGATTTATTAACAAAGCCAATCTGGATTCGACTTGATTCATTCCAACTCTGAGTCCCTTAGATTACATCCGGGTCAAAACCCCATATTACATCCCCACATCCACAAGTGCAGTCATGAGGACCAATCCTCTGCAGGATTCCTAATTCCTTCCTGTGTTCGTTACTATTGACTCTGCAGAAAGGAATGTGTGGTGGCATCTCTCTCTCTCACACACAGACACCCCCCCGTTCCTCTATCACTAACTGTGTCAGGCCAACCTTTGACTTCACATAATGACTTTGGGCCTGACATGCACATGTTCCTGCTATGCTCCTAGTCACATCTGTACCAAAATTCAAGTAGGGATCACGATGGAATCATATTTAAAAATATAACTATTAAACAGTGTCAATTCGAAAATTTGGCAATGGATGACATAACTGGTTATGTGATCTGTGAATATGATTGACGCTGGTGACTGGCTACTGTTCTCTCGAAAGACTGGGAAAATGAAGAAGTAGAACTGATTTTTTTGCATCCTTCTAGTCTAGCGCCATCCTTTGTGTATCCAAAAAACCCAGACATTTTAAAAGTTAACAAAAATCAGATATTAACCTAGGTGGAGCTGAATACCATGACAGGCCGTACATACTCTTTGACACAAAAGGAAATGGCCATTGGTAGTAAGCGCTTTTGGACTGTTGTGTACACTCCCATTAAGCCTGAGAATTATTCAGATTCCGAAGTGGAGAGTGATTTTGAATTGGCAGATGGGCCTGATTTACAGATAGAAAGGAATGTTAGTGAAGAGGAGGACGAGGAGGGGGAGGTAATTGATGAAGAGATGCATTCAGGATCGAGTAAGGAGGACTGGAGGTGGATTAACCCTTACTTCAGACGTTCTCAGAGGAGGTTAGAACAAGTTTCAGGGAAGAGATATTAGAAGGTGAGGAACTAGTTAATCAGTTACCTCACATCCGAGTGTGGACAGAAGAAGAAGCTGATTCCGTTCAATCTTGTCATCCCAAAATGGAAGCGTCCACGAGAAGCTCCTGAGCGTAAGCTAACAAATGTGTGATTTATTACCTGCTTTTATGACTCTTGGGTAGCACTGATTAGCCCATAATGTTGTGGAATGTTTTTATGTTACTACCAAGATAATTTACTTAACTACTAAAGATAGAGATGAGAAAAGAAAGCACTGCACGCAAAGCTGATGTAAGAATGGGAGAAAAAGGAGAAATAAAGATGTTCTGTTTTTACAACGATATGCATTGAGCAATTATTTATTCCAATTATTATCTGAATTAGCCTGAAACCAGAACATGGACAAGATTACATTTCACCCACTAGAAGGGGCAAATTGATTATAAAAGCCCAGTTAAAAAATGTTCTGACCTAATTTGAAAAGATAAAAAGGAAGAAACTCACACAAACATAAAATCAGATGATTCAAGGCTGGAAAAAAATTGATAGGGTTAGGGTCCCAAGTTGAATCCCTGTACAAATATAACCAAGAATACAAGTACTGTAACCCACATGAATTTTTTCACAATTTTAAAGTATTTTAAAATGTTTTTTTTCACATTTTTGCATTTAATTTGATTTCTCCAAAACAAAATATAAAGTAATATAGTCTTGTGACATATCAAATGAAAGCTGGTACTGTTCTGAGAAAAAGGATGCCTCTTCCAACGTCTTTATCCTAATTCTAGCCCGAGATAACTTTAGAAGTCTGTAAAAAATTAACTGATGAAAAAAAAAATCAAAAACTTTTAATTTGTAATTAACTAAAGTAGTACTTCATAATTTTTTTAAAAAAAATATTCATATTTGTATTATTTGATATGGAATGACCCGTAAACTATTATTTAAAAAGGTCATAGGATGTATCTGCTGAATTTTCCAATGTGCAGAGAATTCAATTAATTAATTAATTAATTAATTAATTAATTAATTAGAGTTGAAAGAGACCTTGCAGGTCATCAAGTCCAAACAAATTTGATGGAAGATTTCACTGATCCCTTCCAGAACAATATTTGGATAGAATTCTGTGCTTTCTATAGATTCAGAATGATTTGAAACATAGCACAAAAATACTGAGATGAGTTGCTTTTTCTTCCCTAGTTTCAAACCTTGGAAAAAAGAATGCTTTCATTTTTTATTTTAACATGTTATTTAGAAACTCAAGAGTATTTCTTGGCAATGTTCCCTCTTTTTTTTTTTTGGTGTGGGCAGAAAAGTATAGTGTCTGAGTGGCAGTTTCTTTGGGACTGGGCGGGAAAGAAAGAAAGGAAGGAAAGAAGGAAGAGAAAGAAAGAAAGAAAGAAAGAAAGAAAGAAAGAAAGAAAGAAAGAAAGAAAGGGAAAAATTTCTGGGTACCTCTCCTATCTCCCCTTTTTCTCTCTCATTTGTTTCTCATTTCTCCCTCTTCCTCCCTTTTTCTCTCATTCCTTCCCTCTCTCACTTCTTTTTCCATCCCTGTCTCTCCCCCCCCTCTCTGTGTATGTGTGTGTGTATGTGTGAACTCTTGAACCATTTCATAAAACAGGTGAGGGCTGGGATTTTTTTTCTCTGTTATTATTTGGGTGCTTTTTACCATATGTTTTAAATCAAGAGTCACTTCTCTCTCTTTTCTGTTTGTCTCTCTTTCCTCTCATTCTCTGCCTCAATCATTTTCTCATTTCTCTTTCTTTCTTCCCTTTTTGCTCTCATTTCTCTCTCTCTCTTCCTTCCTCTCTTCTCTCTCTTGCTTTCTTTCTCTCTCTCTCCCCCGCTTCCTACCTGTTTGACAGTGGCCGGGTCCATGCGGGCTGCTACTGTCTCGTACCAGGATTGGGTGGCGGAGGGGTCCCAGCGGCGGCGGGAGCCCCCAGTGCGTCGGAAGGAGAGGAGGCGAAGTTCGGGGCCGAGTAGGCTGAGGCCGGGCCCATCGCCCCGGCTCCAATACCGGGATTGGGTGGTGAAGAGGACCTGGTGACGGGAGGCAGCCCCCAGCGCAGCTGCGGGAGAGGAAGCAAAGCTCGTGGATGGGCCTGGCAGCTGCCGCCACGCTTCGGCCGCACCGGGCCAAGTAGGCCGAGGCCAGGCCTGTCGCCCCCGGCTCCAAGGGGCAGCCCCAGCGCAGCGGTGGGGGAGGAGGCAAAGCCGGCTGCCTGGGGAAGCAGCGCGTTTGAAAAGCGCGCTGCTTCCCTGGGTGCAGGCCTTGACGTCAGCTCAAAGCCCCGCAGAGCCGCTGCCTCCCCCCTTCCGTCCCAGCGCAGGCCGAGCGTCTATTACTCAGGGAAAGGGCAGAAGTGCCTGATGGGCGCTGCCATCTTTTCCCGAATGGGCAGGGCCAAAGTGGAATGGGGAGCGCGCGGTTTTTCAAAAGAGGAAAAACCTTGTCACTCCCCGCCCCCAACTCCGATGCCTGGCTTGGCTGGGCAGCCTTGGAAAAGGCTGCGTGGGGGTTATTTTTGTGGGCACGCCCGTGTGGGCACGCACCTTAGAGAGAACATAGTTTCTGGGATACAATTTTGTCGAATGTATATGAAGAAAAAATTACCATGACAACTGTACTTTTGGGTCATCTCTGGATTTCTGTTCAAAAGTGGCACGTCACACTGAAGTGTTTCAACCATGTGAACTACTTTTATCATTCTTACCCCTGGTTTTTAAAAATCTTAAATTATATAATATTTATTGTACCTGCTTCTTATCCAAATAGTATGAATATTACTATTAGCATATTATTAGTATCAAGAAATATGCATTAGAAAATATTAAAATTGATAATCCAGATAAAGGCACAATCCAATCAAAAATACAATAGCAAATCAATCTGAGAAAATAGCTTTAAACTTACTTTATATAAAAATCCTGTAGAATTTTCAAGATTTGGCACAAAACCTCTGGATCCAATGATTTTTGGAAGAGGTTAGGGTAATGGGTAGGATCAATTTGCTTTGGAAAAACAAAAGAAAAACAGACTAATAATAGGAATATATATATATCAGACCCCATATATACTTTTAATAGATTTCATATTCTTACATAATACTTACTAAAATAAAATTCAAACATAATTTATAGTAACAATTAGTATTCACATTAGAGGTTACTATTAATTACCTTGGAAGCTTCTCAGTTTAAGGTTAATAATGGCAATCATCTTTCACAGTAAAATACAATGAATTCCTATGAATGACAAACGTATCTCCACCCCACTCCTACAATTAGCAGACAAAAGTGCCAACCATTTTCTGAAGCATATTTCATAGTTCACATGGTGGTAAAATAAAGCTCTAAAGATCTGTCCCTGAACTGGGTATGCGATACCTGGATTCAAATTCATACTCAGTGTGGAAGGAATTAACTTCAATGTTGAAGAAAATACCAAAAGTCACTGAAGATGGACTTGAAGAAAAGGTTATATAGTCAATATTATTATTGTTAGCCGCCCCGAGTCTATGGAGAGGGGCGGCATACAAATCAAATAAATAAATAAATAAATAAATAAATAAATACATACATACATACATACATACATACATACATACCCTGTCAGAAATAAATTGAAAATAATTTATTTTTTTAGTTTAAGATACAACAGAAAATTTGCATAGGTTGTCAAGATTCTATTACGGCCACATTTACAGCCAATTGCAGCCAAGTTTAGTTGAAGATAAGTATTCAGCTTTATTTTTTGCTTCCCCTCAGCCCAAATCCATTAACAAATAACGTTTGCTTTGAGTATACATGTGTGAAACTTAATTATCTCTTACATCCATTGTAATAGTTTTAATACACGCCACCCAGCCAAGCAGAAGAAATAGATAAACTTTTTTGCTAACAAATTAAAAAATGTATGTAGGAAACATATCACAGTAGTAATGGGATACTTTAACTACTGTGGTATCAGCTGGGCGACAAAGTGGGAGATTGAACAAATTCCTAACCAACTTAGCTGACAACTTTCTCATCCAAAAAGTAGAGGAAGGAACTAGAAGAAAAACTATATTGCACATATTGCTTACTAGTGAAGAAGAAATGATAGATGGAGTTGAAGTTGTGGGAAACTTGGTAAATGATCACATCGTAGTGGAATTCAATTAAATGCAAACAAAGCAATAGAAAATAATTCAATCCAGGACTTCCGGGGCGGCGCTATGCAGATGTGGTGCTGAAAAGTGAACTGCTGCTTTTCAGTATGAAATTCTCTGATTTGGATGCTCAAAATCACAAATGCAAGCCTTCCAGAGGGGAGCATCAGAAAGGGGAGAAGCTGTACTCCACGAGTGGGGTGCAAACTCTCCTGGTTACAGGCTATTTAACCCCCAGCCGGTGAGAGAAGAAGCCAGTGATTTAGCTGGCTCAGAGTCAAGGCGGCCCATTGAACACCAGGAAGAAGGAAGAGGGGAGAATGGCAAAACAGCGGTAATGCAGCTAATTCTGATATTCCTGGAGTTTTCTTGGAATCTTCTTGAAATTACAACTGAAATAGTAAGATAGAGGAGCTCCTGTAGTGGAAAAGTGGTGATTAAAAGAGACAGAGCAATAAGATCGAGTGTGAATAGGAGAGGGAGAGTGTTTGACAGATTGATTCCCAGAGACGGAACAGAAAGGGGAAAAAAGATTGTGAGTTGGCTGATTGAAATTGGGACCAGGATCTAAAGAAATACCTATTATTTAATAAAATCAAAGGCAAAAAGGAGGCAAGGAGATAGAGATACTGCTGAAGAGTGTGTGATCTCGGATAGCGATATAATAACAACAACATCAACATTTTGTTTTCTTCCTTGTGCTTTGCTCTTTCTGGAGACTATAAAACCGGAACTGAGAGGGTAAGAAAGACAGTTTCTAATCAGCCACTTTCTCGAATGGAGTCCGAGACTGAGCTACTTTGTAAGAATAACTTTATATTTGTGATTGAAATTGAGACTAAAACATTGAGACTGAAATATTGCTCTTAAGACTCTAAATAAACTAACTTAATCATCACCTTGGAATATAGCAGAAAAACTTCACATTTAGTGGAACGTACTGGATGTATAGACATATTCTAATCTTCTACCCTTCAACCTTATGAACTAGGAACTTAAATGATTTGGACTAATCATCTAATTTGAATGAACTGAAATTCTGAATTAAAATTGAAATATGAAATTCTTTTTGCACTGTGAGATAAGTAATATATGGCTATTATTATTATTAATATTTAATAACTGAACCTTTGAGTGAAATTTAACTATTTGAATATTATCAATAATTGATTAATTTTTTAAAAATATAGAATTAATGAACTGTTTAATTATGAACTGATGATTTATTTAGATATATAATATAGATCAATTTGATAATAATTTGATAGTGATTTGATAGTGATTTGATAATTAATTAACTTTAGTCAATTTTACCTTTCTTTGAGATATGAATTAAGTGATACTTACTTGACAGTGGGATATAATTTAGTCTGATTATAGGGTAAAAATATTTTTCTAGAAAGGAATAAGTAGATCATTATAATTGCATATATAAAATAGAAGTGTGTTAATTATAGTAAAATTAAAATTGGTAGAAGTGTAAGAAAGAAGAGATATTGAGATATTGAGAAAGAAGGATATGGCAACTTCATCAACAACAACTAAGACATTAACTAAACCAGTCTTTTTCAACCAGTGTGCCGTGAGACATGGTCAGGTGTGCCGCGAAGAAGGAATATCAGGTTCCGGTCTCGCAACTTTTTGCTGAGAGAGAGAGTGTGTGTGTGTGTGAGAGAGAGAGAGAGAAAGAAAGCAAGAGAGAGAGAAAAGGAGAGGAAGGGAGAGAGAAATGAGCAAAAAGGGGAGGAAAAAAGAGAAATGAGAAAATGATTGAGACAGAGAATGAGAGGAAAGAGAGAGAAACAAAGAGAGAGAGAAGTGACTCTTGATTTAAAGCATATGATAAAAAGCACCCAAATAATAACAGAGAAACCCCCCCCCCCCGCCCTCATCTGTTTTTGGAAATAAGAGAGAAACCCCCCCCAGCCCTCACCTGTTTTTGGAAATGGTTCAAGAGTGTGTACACACACACACACACACACACACACAAAAGGGTGGGGAGGAGACAGGGATGGAAAAAGAGAGGAGACTGTCTTAGTGTGTCATTTTGTGTCATTTTGGTTGGTGGTGTGCCCCAGAATTTTAAAATGTAAAAAATGTGCCGCGGCTCAAAAACGGTTGAAAATCACTGAACTAAGCAACTAAGCAACATTAGTGATGTCATCCCCAGCAGTACAAAAGTTCACCTCTACTACAGATTCTAATACAATAGAAAGCAAAGGAGAAACTCCTACATTATAGACATTACAAAACTCTTTAGATAAAATTCAAGATTTATGTTTAAACAACAAGAATCAATGAATCAATGAGACAATCTCACAAAACCATCCAGAAACAAAAGAAAAATTCGAAGAAGTGCAAGAAAATTTTGTAAAATGAAATGCTAAAATAGAAGGAATCCAAGAGACAGTGGCTAAAGACAAAACAAAAATAAAGAAAATAGAAGAAACAATAGAGGATACTAAAACAAGATTAAATGAAAATGAAAAGCTTAAATCAATTAATAAAGACTTAGAAGCAGCCATTGCCCAATTAGAATAGGCGTTGATCGCTTACCTGAACGCCTCTTCTCGTACGCTGAGCGAGTACAGCAGTCACGTGGGTTGCTCGCTGTTCAATTCGCAGAGGACCGAGTCTAGTCTTTAAAAAGCCTGCTGGATCCGCCCCTTCCCCAGAATTTGCGAATCCGTAGACTTAGGATCAAGTGTGGTGGCTCAAAAAGTGCTCAACTCTCATGATAGGAAAAATTACAGATTAAAGAATACAGTGATCCCTCGATTAGCACGGTCTTGATTAGTGCGAAACGCTACAACACGGTTTTTCACAAAATATTAATTAAAAAATACTCCACGGTTTTTTTGCTATACCACGGTTTTTCCCACCCGATGACGTCATACGTCATCACCAAGAGTCACTTCTCTGTCTCTTTCTCTTTCTTTCCTGTCACTATGCTTCAATCATTTTCTCATTTCTCTTTTTTTCTCCCCTTTTTTCTATCATTTCTCTCTCTCTTTCTTCCTCTCTCACACTCTCTTCCTCCCTTCTCTCTCCCCCCCTCCACTTGCCCACGAGAAGAAAAAAAGCAACCTCTGCCGGGCAGCTCCCCTTGTGCCCCCGCTTTGTGCCTGCCTCTTTTGGGGATTTTTTTTCTTTTCTTTTTTGCGCTGGCGGCGGGAGCTGTTGGGGAGGGCTCTGCCGGGAAGGCCTCTCAGCTGCAGAGCCGAATGGGGGCGGAGGCAACAGCGGAGCCCGGCGCTGGGGCCATGCGAGGCTGTTCATCCAGGGGGGCGTGGACTGGCAAGTCGCCCTCCTTTCTCTCTCTTTCTCTCTCTTATACCACACCGGTAACAGGGAGAGAACGAGAGAGAGCGGAGGGCACCTTGCCGGTCCACGCCCCCCTAGATGAGCGGCTCCGCATGGCCCCAGCGCCGCCCAGGCAAAGGGGAAACCCCAAGATCGCTTGCCGCTTGCCGCTTGCCGTATTGCAGCGAAGGAGGCGAAGCAAGGCTCCAAGCTGCAATACGGCAAGCGGCAAGCGATCTTGGGGTTTCCCCTTTGACTGGGCGGCGGGAAGACCAAGGGAAGGTTCCTTCAGCCGCCCAACACCTGATCCGCTCCGCAGCGCGGCAGCAGCGAGGAGCCGAAGATGGGGTTTCCCCTTTGCCTTTACCCCATTTTCGGCTCCTCGCTGCTTCCGCGCTGCGGAGCAGATCAGCTGTTGGGCGGCTGAAGGAACCTTCCCTTGGTCTTCCCCGCCGCCCACACGCAAACTCCACCATCTGCGCATGTGCGGCCATGAAAAAAATGGCGCGCATGCGTAGATGGTGTTTACTTCCGCACCACTATAACGTGGAAATCGATTAGCACGGGAGGTCTTGGAACGTAACCCCCGCGCTAATCGAGAGATCACTGTATAACCATAGTTAGAATAGAAAAAGGGAGGGAAGTGACTGCTGTACCCACTCAGCATACAAGAAGAGGCTTTCAGGTAAGCGATCAACGCCTATTCTCCATACTGAATGAGCGGGTCCAGCAGTCACGTAGGACATACCCAATAGATGAGTCTATAGGGAGGGATTAGTTCGCTATCGTGAGAGATAACGGATTGGAGGACTCTTCTGCCAAAAGCAGCATCTGCTAAAGCGTAAGAGTCAATTTTGTAGTGCCTTATGAAAGAGTTTGGAGAGGCCCAAGTGGCTGCTTTGCAGACTTCTTCCAATGGAGCTTCAGTTGCCCATGCGGCAGATGTGGCTGCACTTCTTGTGGAGTGTGCTGTGATACCTCTGGGTATGCTGAGGGAAGCTGACTCATAAGCCTTTGAGATAGTCCCTCGGATCCAACGGCCTATTACGGTTGAGGATACCTTGGAACCCAGGGATCTGGGATGGTAGGCTACGAATAGGGCTTCTGACCTTCGGATGGGTCTTGTCCGTTGGATATAGATTCTCAGCGCTCTGGTGAGATCTAAGGTATGCAATCTGACCGCAAGCTGATGGTTCTAATTGGAACAAAATGAAGGCAACACAATGTCCTGGGATCTGTGGAACATGGAACGGACCTTGGGTAGAAAGGTGGGGTCCAGGCGCAGGACTAATTTGTCTGTATGGAACTGGCATAGATCCTGGCGAATGGATAGGGCTGCCAATTCTGAAATGCGTCGGGCAGATGTTATCGCCACCAGGAATTCTACCTTGTAAGATACGTACCTGAAGGATGCTGACCTTAGGGGTTTGTATGGTGCCTGAGGGAGTGGAGAACCCATGGTAGGTCCCAGGACGGGTATCTGTGAACCTTGGAAGGCCTGACGTTCGAAATGCCTCTTAAAAATTCTTGAATTTCCAGGAAAGAGCGGAGTGGTTGTCTGCAGGGTTCTGCTAGGACCGAAGATAGAGTGGCTAGATGACCGCGAATGGTGCTAGATGAGAGGCCTTGTTGGAAACCTTTCATCAGGAAAGCTACGATTCTGTGAATGGGAATGCACAGAGGGGATAGGCCTTCCTGTGAGCCCCATTGGTGAAACCTGGACCAGGTGTGGTCGTAAATTCTATTGGTGGAGCCTCTCCGGGATTTCAGGATTATTTCTATAGTGTCCGGCTCGTAGCCTTGTAGATCTAGGTCGCGCCAGATAATAGCCAAGCGGTGAGGTGGAACCACTCCGGATCTGGATGGTGAGAGGCCCCCTGCCGCAACATATCCTCCAAAACGGGGAGTTGCCAGGGGTCCTGGACGGACAGACGTTTTAGGTCCGCGAACCAAGGCTGGCATGGCCAGTAAGGAGCGATCAGTATCACCTGGGCCTTCTCGAGGATGATTTTGTGGATCACGTCTGGGAGAGTTGGAATTGGAGGGAAGACCCGTTGTACCTACCTGAACGGTCTTCTCGATGCCCTGGAAGGAGAGTCCAACATGGGTATTTAACCAATCCTATTGGTAGAGACTGAGTAAAAATTAGCATAATAAATAGGTACCACCCCCTTGCAGTCCCCCATGAGCTCAGTTTTAAAAACGAAAAAATCACGAAAGAGGATAACCAACTTTTATTGAACAATTCAATAACTTAGAAACTAACCCAACCTCCGGTGTCCCTGAACTTCAACTACCGGGTGGGTTTGGACTCTCCTTCCAGTGCATTGAGAAGACCGTTCAGGTAGGTACAACGGGTCTTCTCCACTGCATCTGGAAGGAGAGTCCAACATGGGATATACCAAAGATCTTAAAACCCATGGGAGGGAGAAGGTCTAGCTAGGGACTCAGGAGAAACACAAACTTTTTGAAGGACCCGCCTGCCAAAGGCTGCTTCTGTAGAAGCAAAGAAGTCCAACTTGTAATGCCTAATAAACGTTGTGGGAGCTGCCCAGGTTGCAGCTCTACAGATGTCCTCTATTGATGCTTGCGTGGACCAAGCCGCCGTGCGGTGCTATCAATACAGTGATCTCTCGATTAGTGCGGGGGTTACGTTCCAAGACCTCCCGCGCTAATCGATTTCCGCGTTATAGTGGTGCGGAAGTAAAAAACACCATCTACGCATGCGCGCCATTTTTTTCATGGCCGCACATGCGCAGATGGTGGAGTTTGCGTGTGGGCGGCGGGGAAGACCAAGGGAAGGTTCCTTCAGCCGCCCAACAGCTGATCTGCTCCGCAGCGCGGAAGCAGCGAGGAGCCGAAGATGGGGTAAAGGCAAAGGGGAAACCCCATCTTCGGCTCCTCGCTGCTGCCGCACTGCGGAGCGGATCAGGTGTTGGGCGGCTGAAGGAACCTTCCCTTGGTCTTCCCGCCGCCCAGGCAAAGGGGAAACCCCAAGATCGCTTGCCGCTTGCCGTATTGCAGCTTGGAGCCTTGCTTCGCCTCCTTCGCTGCAATACGGCAAGCGGCAAGCGATCTTGGGGTTTCCCCTTTGCCTGGGCGGCGCTGGGGCCATGCGGACCCGCTCATCTAGGGGGGCGTGGACCGGCAAGGTGCCCTCCGCTCTCTCTCTTTCTCCCCCTGTTACCGGTGTGGTATAAGAGAGAGAAAGAAAGAGAAAGGAGGGTGACTTGCCAGTCCACGCCCCCCTGGATGAGCGGCCCCGCATGGCCCCAGCGCCGGACTTCGCCGTTGCCTCCGCCCTTGTTCGGCTCTGCAGCTGAGAGGCCACGTCCACCCCCTCCTCGGTGTCCCCGGCACCCAGCGTCCCCACGCCGCCTCCACCTCCCGGTAATGCGCCCGACCTCTGCCTCTCTCTTTCTCTGCCTCTCTCTTTCTCTCTCATATACCACGCCGGCAACAGGGAGAGAAAGAGAGAGAGAACTTATTTTTTAATTAACATTTTTTGAAAAACCGCGTTGCAGCGTTTCGCGCTAATCGAGACCGTGCTAATTGAGGGATCACTGTATTACTTCCGCCCTCTCCTGAAGAATCTTTTCCACCACCCTCGGAATGAGGTTCACGGGGGGAAAGGCATACAGAAGACCGGGGGGCCACGGCGACCATAGAGCGTTGGTCCCCTCTGCCCTTGGGTCCTGAAAACATGTGTAGAACCTCGGGAGCTGGGTGTTCTGGCTGGTGGCGAACAGGTCCACTAGGGGAACTCCAAACCTTTGGGTCAACTGATGGAAAATGTCTGGATCGAGTCTCCACTCTGACGGATCCAGAGTGGCCCTGCTGAGCCAATCCGCCTTGGTATTGCTGACTCCCGCAATGTGTTCCGCGATCAGCGAGGCCAAATGGGTCTCGGCCCAGTCGAAAAGGCTTGCTGTCTCCTCCATGAGACGCTGCGACCTCGTACCCCCTTGGTGGTTCAAATGGGCTCTGGTCACCACATTGTCGGTTAGTACTAGCACATGCCTACCTTTCACCATGGGGGCAAAGGCTAGTAGGGCCAAGAACACTGCCCTCAGCTCGAGGAAATTGATGTTGACCGGGGATAGATCTTCCATAGTCCACAGTCCTTGTGCCATATGTCATCCAAGATGGGCACCCCAGCCATATAAACTGGCGTCCGTGGTGAGAATAAGCCGGTCTTGTGTGCGAAAGGGGGAGCCTTCCTGAATCGCTCTGGTGGTCCACCACTTCAGAGACTCCCTGACTCCCCTTGGTAGTTTGATTGTCCTGTGTGAGTGACTGACCCTGGCCCTCTGGGCTGGTAGAAGAAACCACTGGAGGCCTCTGATATGGTGTCTGGCCCAGGGCACGATACCTATGGCCGACACCAGTGTCCCCAAAACTTTTGACAACAGTGCTAGTGGGACCCTTCTGAGACGGCCCAGGTCGGTAACTAGACGATGAATATTCTCCTGTCTTTCGGGAGAAAGGGTCACCGTGCCTGATAAGGTGTCTATGATTGACCCCAGGTGTTGTAGTCTGGTCGCGGGAGACATCTGGCTTTTCTCCACGTTGATGGTGAAGCCATGGGCTTCTAATGTCTGCACTGTTCTGGATAAGTCCTCTCTGGCCTGACTGGGGGACCTGGACAAGATGATTATGTCGTCCAGATAGGCCATCAGTCTGATGGAATGAGACTGAAGATTGGCCGTCAGTGCGTCCAGCAACTTGGTAAAGGTGCGAGGGGCTGAGGAGAGGCCAAAGGGCATGGCCCTGTACTGGTAATGGATGCCCTCTGAACAGAACCTGAGGAATTCCCTGTGTGTCGGATGTACAGGCATGTGGAGGTAGGCTTCTTTTAAATCTATTGAGGTTAACAGATCTCGGGATTGGATTGAGGGGAGGATAGTTTGTAAGGAGTGCATGTGGAACCTCCTGTACTTTATAAACATGTTGAGCTGTTTTAGATTTAGTATCATCCTGTATCCTCCTGATGTCTTTGGAACGAGGAAAATCCTGGAATAAAATCCCTTGCCTTCCTCTCGTGGAGGTACCTGCTCGTTGGCTTGAATCTCCAGCAAATGTGCAATCTCTTGCAGATTTGTTGTTTCTTTTGTGGATCCCGGATTCTGGGGCAGTGTACAAACCGGTGTGGGGGTCGCCCTATGAATTCTAGGTGAAGTCCCCTTGATACGGTGGCTAAAACCCATTGTCTGAAGAAGTGCGTCGCCAGGAGGGACTGAAGTGTTGTAGCTTCCCTACTATTGGCAGAGAACTGGGCAAGTCATTTGGAGCGACGGTACCCTCTCTGGTTGCCTCCCCGAAAGGGCCGTCTCGACTGCTGATAGCCCCTTGGCCTATCCTGAAAGGATCCACGATCACTCCTGAAGGATTGTTGTGGATATTGGTTCTGACCAAAGGCTCTCTGCGTTTGTCCTGATCCAGCGGGTGAATCCCAACGGGTATTCTGGCGCCTTGAGTAAGGAGTGAACCTGCGGTCCTAGCGCCTGTTGGCTTTGGGTAGGACTTTTCTCTTGTCCTTGTCCTCTATGAGGACCTTGTCCAGAATTTCTCCGAAGAGCATTGAACCTTGCAGGGGGGCTGAGGCTAGTCGCCATTTAGATTTTAAATCCGCTGGCCAATTCCTTAGCCACAGCAGTCGGTGTGAGGAAAGCGTGGAAGCCATGCTTCTGCTGGCGAACTTAGCCACGTGGAGGGTTGCGTCGGCGGAAAATTCGGCCGCAGCTAGCAATTTACTTAGGTCCTGGCGAAGTCTGCCCTCCTCTGCGCCAAGGTGTGACTGCATCTCCTGCAGCCACATTATGGAGGCCCTATTGAAGAAGGAGGCCGCAGCAGCCGCCCTGAACCCCCAGCTAGACATCTGGTGTGTCTTGCGCAATAGGGTTTCTGCTTTCCTGTCCTCAGGCTTTAAGCTTTCCCCCATCTCTGATGGCACCAGGGCACTGGATACCAGCGTGACCACTGGTTGGTCAATGGGAGGAAACTCCAGCAGCTTCTCCACCTCCTCATCGAACGTATAGAACTTTCGTTCCAAATTTGATGGTCCCTGGGCCGCTGCGGGGTGCTGCCAGGGCTTCTTCACTCCTTCCACAAAGATGTGCGAGGCTGGAATGTGGTCAGACTCGGGTTGGGGTTCCCTCAGCAGGGCAGCTGACGTCTTACCGGCGTCTACCTCTGGTGTTTTAGCTGCTCCCTGGAGGTCCATTACCTGCTTTGCTTTGAAAAGTAGAGTCCTGAACAGTGCAGGCTTGAACAGACCAACCACCGGCTGCTGTTCTGGTGTGTTTTCATCCTCTGAAAACTCATACTCTCTGTCACTGTCCTCACCCAAAGCCGGTTCTTCTGATAGAGATCCCAATCCCGAGGGGGGCGGCATTGGCCAAAGGTTCCTTGCCTGAACCTGTGATGTACGATGTGTGTATTGGCCTGCTCCGGCGGTCACTCCTTGAGAATAGGCACTGGCGATGATTTCCTGTAAGTCAGGTGGCATGTATTGCCATGAGCCAGTCTGAGACCTCAGCCCCGCCGGTGTGGGGGTAAAGGTGGCTGAAGGTGCCTGGGAGCTTCGCCTTGCAGGGCCTGCTGGCTCAGGCCTGGTCCAAGACAAGGCTGGTGATGGGGCTGCTTGTGGCAATGTAAGAAATTGCCCATCTGGTGACCAATCACCCTCTTGGGGGGTCCCCATGTGCCCAAAGGCCGATTGAGCGGTCATAGGGTCAGGTGTAGAAATCTGCCTCTGAGTCAGTGGCACTGGCGAGGGGGAGGGGTGCAGGGCTGCCTCCAATTTCTTTTCCAGCGCTTTTATGCGCTTCTCTGCCTCCTTTAGAGAGGCTGCTGAGGCAGGAGATTGGGAGGATTTGGATCTCTCCTTATCCTTCCCTTTAGCTTTCTCCTTAGGCACCACTGGGGAGCTGGATTTCTCGCCACCGGTTTTATCCTCCATCTTACTCACAACTTGGAGATCTAGATGTGCTGCCCGGTATAACTTTTTCTCCCCCAACGCTTCGTCACTGTTGCAAAATGGCGTCTGGTCACCTCGCCCTTGCGGCTGCGCAGTAGAGCCCGAAGCTCAGTTCACGCCTTACAGCTGCCGGAAACCCTTCCGGTTGGCGCCTTCTGGGTTCCGTGGGGGAGCCTTCTAAAATGGCGCCGGCCAGCGTTTCCGCGGGCTTTTTGCGCCCTCCCCACAAGCCGCCGCCAATTCAGACCCCTGCCGGTCCGCTCTCGTCCTCCTCGTCTGATCCGGTATGGTCCCCTGTCAGGGCAGCTGCGGCAGCGGCGCTAGCCGCCCAACAGCTGATCGGGGCTCCGAAGCTCTTCTTGGAGCCCGCCGGGGTAATCCAGCCCTCGAGCCTCCCAGTGGGGGGGGGCGGACCCCCCCACCTTCGGCTCGCAGCCCTCGTTTGACCGCGGAGGCCAATGACTCCGGGCTGAAGTGCTCCTCTTGGGGGTAGTTCCCTCGGAGGGAAGCAACCCCTAAGGAGATCGTTGGGGGTGTTGTCCGCGGAGGACAGAGACCCCTTCATCCAACGATGATCATAACCTGTGAGGAAACAAAATAAGCAACATTAAACAGGTAAAAACACAGACACTTTAATCTTAAGCAAAACTCAGTATGTCTCTACTCTGGTACTGAGTTTTTAAAACTGAGCTCATGGGGGACTGCAAGGGGGCAGTACCTATTTATTATGCTAATTTTTACTCAGTCTCTACCAATAGGATTGGTTAAATACCCATGTTGGACTCTCCTTCCAGATGCAGTAGAGAAAGCATTAAGCAGCCCTTGAGGCCAGGGAGCTCTGAGTGCATTTGTTGCCTCCACTCCTGGGGTTGGGAACCTGGAGTAGAATCGAGTTGAGTGTTGGTCGCGGTCGCAAATAGGTCTAGCGATGGGTGACCAAATTTGAGGCAGGTTTGCCGAAACAGAGCCGGATGAAGACTCCACTCTCCTGGATCCAGAGTTGACGGGAGAGCCAGTCTGCCTGCACGTTGAGAACTCCCGATATGTGGTCAGCCCACAGGGACTGTAGATGACTCTGCCCAGAGACCCAGCTTCAGGGCTTCCCTCATCAGGGCCTTGGACCTGGTACCCCCTTGTCTGCAAATATGGCTCTTTGTGGCTATATTGTCAGTGAGAATGGGTACATGTTGATTGATGATGTGAGGTTTGAATTGTTTGAGGGCTAACGACACTGCTCTCAATTCCAGCCAGTTGATAGGTCTGGAAGCCTCCTCCGCTGACCACGTGCCCTAGGCTATCAAGCCTTGAGCGTGGGCTCCACAGCCCATTACACTGGCATCTGTGGTGATGGTAAATTGATCTGGACACCTGAAGGGGGATCCCTTGTCCAGAGCGGGGGAGGTCCACCATGTAAGGGATCTTAGGACTGTGGTCGGAACGGTGATGAGGTGTGCCGAATTGCTGTTCCCCAATCTCTGGAACGGTAACAGAAGCCATTGGAGATCCCTGGCATGAAGATGAGCCCATGGGATAATACCAATGCAGGACACCATCTTTCCCAGTAGGGAAAACAGGGTAACGATGGAAATCCTTTTCTGAGACCTTATCCGGGAGATAAGCTCCTTGATACTGGTTTGTCTCTCAGTAGAGAGAAAGACCTGAGAGAGATCTGAATTTATGATAGCTCCCAGGTGCTAAATAGAAGTAGATGGCTGGAGCTGACTTTTTTTTGTAAATTAATGGAAAACCCATGATCCTGTAGGATAGACATGGCAATATTGAGGTCTAAACAGGTGCCTTCTTTAGAGGAGCCGTGAATTAATATGTCATCCAAATAGCATAAAATATGAATGGGCGTGGCTCGGATATGAGCCACCAGGGTGCCTAGGAGCTTGGTAAAGACTCGAGGGGCCGAGGACAGCCCAAAGGGCATGGCCCTATACTGGTAATGTTTGCCCTGGAAGGCAAAACGTAGGAATTGCCTGTGGCCCTTAGCAATAGGGATGTGGAGGTAGGCTTCCGTCAGATCCAAGGAGACCATAAATTCTCCTGGATGGGTAGAAGCTAGGATGGAATGCATCTTAACTTTCCTATATTTAATGAACTGGCTTAAATTTTTGAGGTCTAAAATGGCCCTCCACCCTCCAGATGTTTTAGGGACCATGAAAAGGATGGAATAGAAAACCAAGAACTCTCTGGGAAGAGGGAACTGGTTGGATAGCCCTGATAGCCAGCAAATGTTGAATAGCCTCCTCCATTCGAAGACGAGATGGAGAAGACTGGGGGATGGGCATGAAATCAAACGTTTAGGAGGAATGAGAATAAACTCCAACTGGAGTCTCCATTCCACAGTGGAAATAACCCAGGGGTCCTTACAGGAACAGCGCCAGCTGGAGGAAAACCAGGCCAGGCGCCCCCCAATGGGAGTAGAATGGAGATCACCATCTAGGCTTTCTGGAAGCTCTGGTCGAGGAAGAATCTCTTTGAAAACGGGATCCTCTACCCCTGGGGTTTCTGCCAGCTTGGGAGCGAAAACGAGGGGAATACTGACCTGAGTTTCTCTGGAAAGCGAATCCTTGATCCTGTTGCCCACTAGGATGTCAAAAAGGTTGAGTTTTGGTAGCCTTGTTGGTGGGCCCCAAAACTTTCTTTTTGTCAGCGGTCTCAGTGAGGAGGGGGTCCAAGAGGTAGCCAAATAGAAGGCCGTGCTTCAAAGGACCCATGGCTAGCTGCCATTTTTGCCTCACTCCCGCCTGCCAAGGTCAGAGCCATAGATGTCTTCTGGCTGTCGTTGAGGCCGCTACTGATCTTGCTGCAAATCTCGATGATTGCAAGGTAGCATCTGCTACATATTGGGCCACTGCAAAAACTTTATTGAAGTCTTGTTGGCCCCGTAGATCATCAGGGGGAATATGCTGCTGGAGCTGTTGAAGCCACAAGAGAATAGCTCTAGAGAAGAAAGATGCTGCTGCTGCACTCTTTATAGCCCAGGTATCTGCTAAAAAACACCTTTTGAGCATTTGTTCTAGGCGTTTGTCTTTGGGTTTTAACACCTCCTCTGTTTCACCAGGCATAGAGTTTTTACCGGTTCATCAGCTTTGGGACAGACAAGAAGATCTTCATAAGATGGAGAAAGCTTATATAACTTCTTGTCTTTAGTTGTGGGATTGAAACTGAAGGCCGGGTGATCCCACTGCTTGAGCAGAGCATCTTTGAACAATTTTGGCATGGGGATGACCTCATTGTCTTCCTGTTCCTCCATAAAGTAGGGCAGGTTTTTCTCAGGTGGATCTGTGGAAGAAGCAGATTGTTTATCTTGACCAGCCAAGCCTGTGTCCACTCTTGCCTTGAATAGAAGAGATTTGAAGAGTTGGGCTGGAAAAATTGCTGCAGGAGTTGGAATCTTGATCTCGTGACAAGCATTGAAATGGGTCATCCCTGTCTTCTACGTCCATATCATCATTCTCATCCTGAGAGGAATCCGAGTCTTCAGGCACTGGAATTCTGTAGGATGAGAAGGAACTCATGGGCCTAGGGGCACGTGGAGGGGGACGAGAGAAAGAAGGCACATTGATAGCCAAGAGCTTGGCATCAATGGCTTGAGACAAGGCAGAATACATAGATTGAAACTCTGGAGGAAGGTTAGTAATGGTAACCGGTATAGAGGGAGATGCCCTGTAGGCCAGGTTTGGGTCTGGCTCGGAGGGATCTTCCATCATAATATCTGGCTCCTATGGACCTAAGCCCCATAGGTTAAGTTGGGGTCTGTTTAGGTTTGGCTCCTCCAGAGAGAGCACAGGGACACCAGAGGGAGGCAATTTAGAAGCCTCTGGAGGATCTGGGCTAACGTGCACTTGGGCCTGTACTTTTAAACGTTTAGCCGATTTCTCATGCATCCTTTGCAGAGCTTGGTCCCTTCTCTTCTCAGCCCTGGTGGGTCTAGCCATTAGATGGGCTACGGAGGAAGAGGAGGAAGAGGCCTGGGTGATATTTTCAATTTCATCGCCAGTAGGCCTAACCTCTTTTTTTTATATATATATTTTTAATTGGTTTATTTACTAAATTAACAACAAACAAAAAATACTTAAAAGAAAACGTGCCCAACACCAATAAAACCCCCACCACCATTTAGGGGGTTATATTATTTACAATAAGTTTCAATTTCTTCCTTAGCTCCGGTTTACATTTCTTTACATACAAAAAGTGATTGGAATTTATTTTTCACATTGTCGTCATAAATTCTACTTAAGATATATGTTTTCACCTTATTCCATTGTGCCATCAGCTTTTCCAATTTGTTTTCATCAAAGTTATTTAATCTTATTTCGATAATTTCGAAGTGGATGTGGTCCACCATGTACCAGTACCAATTCTGGATTGTCCATTTATTGCTATCTTTCCACCTTAATACCACTACTGCTTGAGCGCTTTCCAAAGCTGCTGTTTTGATTTCTTTAAATTCTCGTAATTCCCCATATTTAACTAGTATTGCTAATTCTTTTGTAATTATCCAATTAATGTTTAGCATATTATTTATTTCATTCTGTACTTCCTTCCAAAATTTTTGAACTTCAACACATTCCCAGAGCATATGCATAAAAACTCCTTTTATTTGGCAACCATGCCAGCAATTTCCTTTCCCTTTCCTCTAGAAGTGTGCTAGTTTTACTGGTGTGAAATACCATTTATGTAAAATTTTCCTTCTCATCTCTCTAATTCTTGTATTCTTTATCTTATGTATATTTTCTACTACTTCTTTCATCTCGCTTTCATTAATTCGTAATTCATTTTGCCAATATCTTGTTAGGCCTTTAATCACTTCCTCTTCCACTTGTAATAACATGCTATAAATCTTACTAGCCTGTCCTTTTGAATCATTAATCTTTTCTTTCAATATTTTCTCTAGACAGTTTTCTTCTCTCAAAAATGCTTCTTTATTCTCACTTTTATTTAAATATTTACATGTTGCATTAATCTGCAACCATTTTTGTTGGCCCAACCACCATTCGAAGCGAGTTCTATTAACTCTTCCGTCTGTCTCATATAATTGTTCTATTCTCATTATACCTTTATCATTTAATTCCTTTATAACTCTACCTAGGTTAACATCATTACCGTGTTTCCCCGAAAGTAAGACAGTGTCTTACTTTCTTTTTACCCCCAAAAGCCCCACTACGTCTTACTTTCGGGGTATGTCTTACATTGGAAAAAAATTGAAAGGGTTGCGTTCCCGAAGGCATCTCCCCAGAGTCCAGAAGGGCAGCCGCGGGACAGGAGCCTCGTGAGCCCTTTTCCAAGTTCAACCTCAGGGCTCCAAGCGGCGTGCACGCGTGGAGCCACAGACGCGTGTCGGGGAAGCGTGTGTCTGGAGGGGAGGAGCCGCTCTGCGCAGTTGGGCAGCCCTACCTGCCTGCCGGAAAGGAGGCGGGCGAAGGAGGGCGCAGCTCCGGCTGCTCGCCTCGGAGCTGGTCGGCTTCGCTGGCCGCTTGCAGCCGAGCCTCGGCAGGACTTGGTTGCTGGGACGAGCGCCTTCGCTGCAAGCCACCGCCTGCTCGGCTCGTTTCGGACCAGCGCCGTCCTTCGCTTTGCCAAGCCGGGGAAGAGGCGGTGGCGCCGCGGCGAGGGGCGCGCGGGGAGCTTGGAAGCGACGTCATCGGGCTCCCCCCCGGCAATACCCCCGTGTTTCCCCGAAAGTAAGACATATGTCTTACTTTCGGGGTACGGCTTATATTAGCCGACCCCCCTGAAACCCCCGATATGTCTTACAATCGGGGGTGTCTTACTATCAGGGAAACAGGGTATTTATATTCAAAACATGCAACGTTGATAATTTTGAATTCCTATTTGCTAATTTCCCTTGCCATTTTGACCAAATATCTAAGGCTGCTTTCAAGGGATCGGCTAAGCTATTGATTTCTATTTTACTCCATTTTTTAAATAAAATCTCTTTATTTTTAATATTATTAATCTCCCTTTCAAGTTTCACCCACTTCTTTTCTGTCAATAATTGTAATTCCATTAATCTTTCTATTTGAAATGCTTCTCTATATAGTTCTAAACTCGGGCACCCCCATCCTCCATCTTTTTCTCTGGCAATCAGCCACCGTTTCCTTGTTCTAGGTTTTTTGTTTCCTTCAATCCAAAAGTTCATTTTGTTATCCCATTCCCTTAATTTTACTCCTGGGAAGGTACCTGGTAAAACTTGGAATAATCATCATTTTAAGAGCTCTTATTTTTGCCATTTTTCTCAAACTCTTATCTTTCCACTATTTAATTTGCTTTTGCATTTTTTTTCCATATTAAATTATAATTTACCTCAGCAATTTTATTTGGATTTTTGAATAACCAAATTCCTAAATATTTCATTTTTTTACATCCTAATTTCAATCCTGAAATTTTCTGTATCTCGATTTGCTCTTTAGGACCTTTATTTAAACAAATTATTTCTGATTTCTCAATATTAATTGAAAGACCTGATTAAATTCCTGAAGTAAAACCATTTTTTTTCATCATTTCAATGGGGGTTTCAGACAATATTATGGCATCATCTGCAAAAAGATTTAATTTCAATTCAAGTTTTCCAATTCGGTAACCCTTCCAGTCCTTATCATTTCTAATTTTATTTGCTAGAACCTCAATTGCCATTGTGAACAACATGGGGGGAAGTGGGCATCCCTGCTTAGTTCCATTTTGAATATTTACTTTCTCTGTTCTATTTCCATTTACCCTAATGTAGGCCATATTATCCTTATAAATTTCTCTTATAATTTGACAGAAATTTTCTCCCATATTTAATTCCTTACAAAGTTGAAACAGGTAATTATGATTAACTTTATCAAAAGCTTTAGACACATCTAACTTAAAGACGCATAATTCCTTTTTGGTAGTGGTAGCATGGTGTAACACATTAACAACATTTCTAATTGGTTCATAAATTTTCCTTCCTTTAACAAATCCATATTGGTCTTCACCAATTATTTTTGGTAAGATACTCTCTATCCTATTTGCTATAATTTTCATAAATATTTTATAATCCTGATTTAATAAACTGATGGGGCGATAGGATCCCGGATCTAACAAATCCTGATCTGGTTTTGGGATAGTAAGAATCTCGGATGTCTTCCATCTCTGTGGAATATTAAAGGTTTGAAGTATGTTATTAAATAATTTCTCCAAATACGGTAATAATTGAATCACATAAGTCTTATAGTATTCCCCTGTAAATCCATCTGGGCCTGGAGCTTTAGCAGGTTTCAACCCATTAATAACTCTAATAATTTCATCATTTGTTATTTTCCCATTTAATATTTGTTTGTCTTCTTCGATTAGTTTCTCCTTAACCTCTATATTTTGCAGAATGACTTGATCTTTTTTATATAACTTTTCATAAAACTCTTTCATTATTTTTGCAATTCATCATTACTACGTTTTATTACACCTTTTTTATCCTTTAATGCAGCGATGCAAGATTTTTCTTTTCTTTTTTTAAAAATAATTTGCCATTTGTTTCATTGATTTATTCCCCCATCCCATAATTTTCTGCTTTACAATCAATCTCATTTTATTCCATTGCTGTTCATCCATAAGTCTCAGTTGCTTCTTTTTAATTTTTAATAAATTATTCCACTCCCTATTTATTGTGATTCTCAATCTTTCTTGAGTTAACTCTATTTCTTTAATTAGCTTTTTCCTTTCTAGTTCCCTTTTTTTAAAATATAGATTTCAGTACTAATACAATTCCCTCTCATAAAGGCCTTATGTGCATCCCAAATTATTGATTGCTTCATTTTTCCCGTATCATTTATTTTAAAATATTCAGTCAATTCTTTTTGGAGTTTCAATTTATCTTCTTCTCTTACCGACACAAGAGGATTATATCTCCATATTTTTTGTTTATTATTTAAATCAAATACAATCACTACTAATAATGGGGCGTTGTCTGATAACCAAATGCTTTCAGTTTCAGCTCTTTTAAGATATGTATTCCCAGTTTTATTCATTAATATATAATCAATGCAGCTAAACTTATTGTGCCTAGCTGAATAAAACGTAGCTCTATTTGTCGCTTCGGCATGAAGATTCAACATACCTAATTTATTTAAAGGCAAATTATTTTTTCCCTGTTTCCCTGCTGTCAATTCAATGTTAAAATCACCTGCCAGAATAACTATGCCTTCCGCAAAGTTATTCAATTTACGCTTTGTATTTAATATAAATTGCTTTGTATTTGCATTTGGGGCATAAATTACTGCTAATGTTATTACCTTATTATTCATTTTCCTTTAATAAACAACATCCTTCCCTCCTTGTCCCTTTTAGTCTGAATTGGTTCAAAGGGAACTCTTTGGTGTATTAAAATCGCTACTCCTCTGCTTTTAGTATTCCCCCTAGATTCATATATCTATCTCCAGTCATTACAATTAATTAATTTATCTTCTTTTCCTCCCTTTATGTGTTTCTGATAAAAATAAGAAATCTACTTTTTTGTCCCTAGCCAGTTTCATAATTCTATAACGTTTATTCTGTGATGACATTCAATTCACATTTAATGACATCAAAATCCTTTCACCCATTCCTTTCAGATATATTTATCTCCTCTGTAAAGCGAAGCATATTGGAAGATTCTTCATTTGTAGTTTTAAACCCCCACCCAAGTGCCCCTCCCTCAACATTCCCCCCCAAGGGGGAATCAATGGAAAAAAACTTCATTGGCTCCAAGAGGCACCCATGGCTTTGCTATCCCTCAAGGACACTCTAAAAAATTACCCATTTAAGTAACAAATAGTAACCCTCAACCCCCCCTCTATTCCTTCCTTTCCCCTTATTAAGTATTGAAAGGAAAGAGAATACCCAAAAAGCTAATCAGCTGGGAACAACAATGCCAATTATACAATCCAGTGCTTATTTCTTTCTTTGACATGTAGTTCGCCTCTCCTCCTTCTTTCCCTTGTCTCGGAGTAAAACTAGTTCCTTTTCTAGTGCAACGATTCTCTCCTCCTTCGCAGACTCTTGGCTAGTAGGATCTCCTGTAGATAAATCACGAGTCACATCTACTGTTCCTTCTACCCCATCAGCTCCAGTTATCTCCTTTGTTGATGTTGCCTGCTGATTTATATCCGGATTTATTCCCAACTGTCGAAGCATTTCCATTCCCTCCTCCAGAGAACTTGCCAGATAAGTTTTGGTACCTTTGAAGACCAGAATCGTAGCTGGGTGTTTCCAAGTAAAACGAACATTGTTCTGAAAGAGCAGATTCGCCACAGGTCTCATCTGATTTCTTGCCAGCAGCATTTGAGCAGACAGATATTTCAAGACACGGACAGGAGAGCCTTTGTAATGGAGATTAGGAGTTTTTTAAGCTCTCTAAAGACTTCTGCAGCCCTCCGCTCCAAGGCAAATCTTACAACAATGTCTCTTTGATTGCCTGAGTTCCGAGGACTGTAGACCCAATGAACTCTTTCAAATTCATTCAGATCCACTTTAATTTTGTTTTCTAGGAGCCATTGGTAAATCAATTGAATTAAATTCTTATTTTCAGCAAAATCCTGTTTAAATCCTCTCAAATGTAAGTTTGATCTTCTTTGCCGGTTTGCTCTTGTTTTTTTCTGTCTGCCTCAAGTCTCAAGATCCTTGCCTCCTGATCTTTAGATTGGACTTTTAATTCATTCATACCGTTTGTCACTTCTTTCATGGCTAATTGCATGTCTTTGAGTTGTTATCCTACGTTTGCAAATGCCTGAAGGAGTGTATCCATTTTTCCCCCCAGATCTGGAATAGTCGCCATTTCCCTTTGTCTTTTTTACTCACTTTTTTAACGGTAAAGTTCTGGTCTGTAACTCCTCTTTTTAGCTGATCCCAGCAGGTTTTCCAAGTCTCTTTTAAATTCTCTACCTCTCAGCCCACTTTTCTCCTAGTTTGAGAGGGCTGTTAAGGGTTAAGATTTGTTTTCTCTAATCACATCTGGAGAGCGTTCCGTGGGAGCGTCTACTCTTGACGCATGCACAAAAAGCCGGCCAGTAGGCCTAACCTCTCTGGGACCTTTTGAAGTGCCTCTCTTGGGAAATGAAGTCATGGCCTGAACAAATTACAGGTGCAAGACTTGAGCCAAAAATGGATGGGAGAAGTTCTAAAGGGCAATGTTCCCAAGAGGAAGAGGGCCCAGGAGCATCTGTAGCTCAAAGTCAATCTGGCCGGTACCAGAGTTCATGCCAGTGAGTACAGAAGGGCAGGCCTCGCTAACCTTAACAAGTAAACCAAGGCACACTGGTTTGGAGGCCTAGCCAGGGAGAAAAGGCCTGAGTGGCTCACAGCTTCCTCCAGGGCCAAGCGGCGGACTTAATGGTACCAGGCGGGCCCCACGTAGGCGATCCGCAAGGGCCGAAATTACTTGGCGCTGAGGGCCTTCATGCCAAAATAAACCGCTCCGACATTTTGCTACAAACGGAGGGAAGACTAAAGTCCTGGGGACAATAACAGTCCCACTCCACAGGAGGATAAAAGCCCTTTTAAAAAAAAACAGTTCCTTCGCTTGCCGGTAAACCTCCAGGCCAATTAGATTTGTTAAAAAATACAATCCGGCAGCAGCGTGAGCAGGGCGCTTTGCAAAAGCAGCAATAGCTGCGCCGCAGCTTCTCCCTTAGCGCTGAACCTAGTAAGGCTGGTGTGAAAACCAGGCAAGCTTAAAGTAAAAAGGTAAATGGAAATTTTACTTATCTTATTGCAGAAGGAACGAAAGGAAGGTATTTTAGAGAGGAGCGAGCCACCACATGTCCCGCTGGATCGCAGGACCGAGCGAATTCTGGGGAAGGGGCAGATCCAGCAGGCTTTTTAAAGACTAGGCTCGGTCCTCTACGGATTGGACAGCGAGCAACCCACATGACTGCTGGACCCACTCATTCAGTACGGAGAATTGAGAAAGCTTCTTTCTATTTGATACTACAGAATATAGCAGAAGTGAAAGGAGGAAATATATTTGCAACAGTTTTAGAGATATTGTCAGAGGAATTAAAGATAAACAAAGAGGATTTAAATAAATGTACTGATGAGGTTTACCGAGTGCAAACTAATTATGCGAGACGCCACCAACTTCCTAGAGAAGTTCATATCAGATTTACAAAAAAAAATGAGAGACAAAAGTATATAGAAATACAAGAGGAGGACACTTAACATATAAGGGAAAAGACGTTATAGTACTAAAACAAATACCGACAAGAATATGTAAGAAAAGAAAAGATTTACATTATCTCACAGCGAAACTAATTAGGTGAGAAATACAGTTTAGGTAGTTAGTACTAGAGGGAGTAGTGATTACAAGAAAAGGGAAGAAAATTACAGTTGAGACAACAGAACAAGCAGATAAATTTATTGGTGAATACTTGAACAAGGAAGGAGAAAATAGTACAGAAGCAGAATCATTAAGTCAAGAAGAAAAGGAATTAGAAGAAGAAATAGCAGAGAGATTAAAAGAAGGAAAGGAAGATAGAACAGGAACTTTACAAGAGCTAAGAAATACTACAAGAGTGAAATAACGAATAAACAATAAAATGTAAAAAAATATGTTTTTTAATTTAAATTTTAAAAAATTTCAAGTTCTTTTTCTATCCATTACTTATATTGGGAGTCTTGTAAGATACTTCTATTCATTTGCCAGCAGCTCTGTTTTTTACTTCCTTTCCAAGTAATTACTAATGGGTTATGGTCTGCCCAATTGTTTGTTTAAATTTCAATACTTGAAATATATTCTGAAATATGGGTAGAAGTCCATGCCATATCTATTCTCGTCCAAATTTTATGTGGATTTGAGTAAAAGGTATATTGTTTATTTGTTGGGTGGCGATCTCACCAAGTGTCTTGCAATAATAATTCTGAAGTCATTTTCCAAAATATTGGTAAGATTGTTTTCTTTTTCTTTCTTTTTGCCAGAATAATTCATTTGATTATTGGCTATTGCATTAAAATCTCCTACTATAATCATATTTTCAATAGATAATTCTATTATTTTTTCATGTAATTTTTTGTGGAATATTTTTGGATTTTCGTTTGGCGCAGAGATCAATATAATAACGAGAGGTCCTGTTTCTAAGTTTACTTGCAAAATTAAGATTCTTCCTCCTTGATCACTATAGAGTTGTTTAGTCTCAATCATTTCATCAATATAAACTGCTATACCTATTTTTTTCTTTTCCGCTAAACTAATAAGCGTATTGCCTAATTTTGGATTATATAATAAAGTTCTATTTGAATTTTTAATATGAACTTCTTGTAAGATTATTTGTGCTCTTTGTTTTTTAAGTTTAGCAAAAATTTGTTTTCTTTTTCTTGGATTATTTAATCCATTTACATTTACGGAGAAAATTTTTACATCCGAGTACATATCTATTTATAGTATTTTTTTGTTTCTTTGGGTTCACGAAGTCTGCTGCTTAATACCAATTCTTGTTGTACTTGTGGTTGTCTTTTCTTGGCACCTTGGGCCTCCTCCCTGTCCTTGGAGTTCCGGATGGCTGCCGAGCCATTCTGGGAGCCTGGGGACAGACCTCCATTTTGCTCTGGTGGTCGTGTCTACCGCGATCCGATTGGACCTGGAGAGCCCGATCTAGAACAGGGGTTTCAGAGTATCCGGGGGGTACCCGCCAATACCCTGAAGGTACAGGATTGCCCCACAGCGCCAGGAGCAAAGATCCGAGCCTGGAATGTCCGGCGCTCAGCCATAGCAGCACCTCCACCAGAGAGGAAGGAAAAAGACAAAGGTGAAGTCCGACAAAGCATCCAGATCAGCGAAGAAAGAAGGTAAAGATACTATTATATGTATAAAATCAACTAAAATATAATTTTTTTAAAAACCATCTATAATTAATCAAGGCGAAGAAAGTTAAAGAAAAAGAATTTGCCATTCTGAGCGGATTTAAACAAACCAGAACTGCATTTCCTTATCCAATTACTGTGATTATCAGATCACAAGATCGTAGAAACTTTAAACCTTTTTTCCTGTGACTTTATTCCTGCAAGGTTTTTAATATTTTTAAATCTGCTTTTTAGAAGTTAAATAAACTTTGGACATTGACCCATTTTTGAATAATATCAAGATCAAATTGCATTACTTTAACTTACAGAAGAAGAAGTAGATGCCTGGATTATTTCATATATAATTGAAAGTAATTTTAATAGTATTGAATAGTATTGAGTCTTCGGAGAGTCTTCGGAGAGGGGCGGCATACAAATCTAATAAATTATTATTATTATTATTATTATTATTGAATGAATTGCTAGATTTTTCTCCTCCTCCCTCTTACTGTGGTGTGCCCCTACTCCTTACTGTAATTAGGTGGTTATATTGAGTTTCTCTTACACCTGAATTGTTTGATAATCTTCTAATTATTCTCCACAGCCTCCTTTCTTTTTTTTTCTTTTCTCCTCCCTTTTTTCTCTTTTTATTATATATATACATATTTCCTTGTCTTTTTGTTTCCCTTGAATATATATTTGTTTAGACAGGTTTGATATATCTGCATTATACTTATATTATAAACTGAGCATTTACATTATATTGGATTATGATTAATTGTATAAATATTCCAAACATATTTAAATACATTTTAAAGCATTAAGCAGTTTAGAAATAGAGTAATTTCTTCTTTTTCAACTTCGTAATCAAGTTTTTGTTTTTTTGTTTTTCTTACTTTCCTTTTTCTCTTTTTCAGATATAAAAATATAAGTTTTTAAAGATTTCTCTGTATTTTTGAATAATTGATCAATAATTGACTGATTGATACTTAAGTTTTCTTTCTTTTTAATTTTGAATCATAATTTTGTATCAAACCATACTTTGTACTTTTATTTTAGTAAATAATTGACTAAATAATACTATAGAAAATTAAGGAATTTAGAAATAGAGTATTTTTTTTCTTTTTTAACCTTGTAAGTTGTTAACGTTGATGCCATTTTGGAAGCAGATAAATTTTACAGGTCCTAGAAGATCTAGAAATCTCCCCAAGATGTCCACTACATCTACCATCATAAAAACCTCTAAAAAAGTCTTCAACTCCAATATCTACTCCACAAGGGTCTCCTTCACCATCACCATCTCCACTACCACAAAGAACAATAATAAGAATGTTGGGCAAGGAGAAAGAAAAGGAAAAGACTCTGACCCAGCCAACCTTGCAGACTATTCAGGATTCCTTGGCTCTCCTTCAGGTCTCAATTGCAGCTAATAGAGAAGATGCCCGTGAAGAAGCAAAAAAACTTTATGAAGATATAAAAACAGATATAAAAGCAGAAATGGGTGATCTGAAGGTCGAACTAGGAGATTTGAAAGTCAAACTAGGAAATGTGAAAGGAAGTGTACAAGCAATGGATGGCAAAATTGAAGTGATCCAATAAACCCTAAAAGAAAATGAATAAAGGATGAAAAAGGTCAAGGATAAAATGGAGAAAGCTGAACAGAGAATGGAAGAATTTGAGGACCAAAGTAATGTGATAAATCAAGGCTTCGACGAAGCTATTACTCATTTAGAATTACAACGAGCCTCACAGGGGTTGAGGTTCCAAAATGTATTTGAAGAAAAAGATGAAAATTTAGGCTCAATAATGGCGGAAATAATAGGAGAGATCTTACAGATGGACCCACAAGAATCAATAAAACAAATTGATGAAATTTACAGAGTCCAAACTAGCTACGCCAGAAAACATAACTTGTCAAGGGAGGTCCACATCAAATTTATCAGAAAGACTATAAGGGATGACATTTTAAAATGGTCAAGAAATGAAAATCTAAAATACAATGGGAAAGACATTATAATATTAAACCAAGTGCCAAGAAGAGTACAAGAAACCAGGAGGGAATTTTACTTCTTAACAAAAATTCTAATCCAAGAAAATATAACCTTTCATTGGCTCATTCCAGAAGGCATTTCTCTATACTGGCAAGATTCAGAATAAAACTGGAGAGTGTAGACGAAGCAAGAGTTTTTTATGAGCAATCAGGCCTTTTCAGGTCTAATTATGCTTCCAAAGAAACCAGAGAAAGACAAGAAGAGCAAGGGGCGACCTCCGAGCCAAAGTCTTTAAAAGCACTGCTGGATCCACCCTTTCCCCAAATTTTGCGAACTCAAAGACTTGGCTAATGACAATGTCAACTCCCAGACAGGATTAGAGGATAGTAGAAAAAAGAGAAGTGAGACCGAGAACAAGAAATTTAGGAAGGGAAGTGACTACTGTCTCCACCTACGTATGAGAAGAGGCCTTCAGGTAAGTTTCCAACACCTATTCTCCATACTACAGGCAGAGCCAGTAGTCACATGGGACATACCAAAGCATGGTATCCCAATAATGTGGGAATTAAACATTTACAAATCATATTGTACCACTAGTTGAAGAACCCTCTGGCCAAATGCTGCATCTGCAGATGCATAGGAATTAATTTTGTAGTGTCTAATGAAAGAATTAGGAAAGGACCAGCTCCCCCCGGAGATCAGAACTGCCCCCACCCTCCTTGCCTTTCGTAAAGTTCTTAAGACCCATCTCTGCTGTCAGGCATGGGGGAACTGAGACATTTCCTCCGGGCCTATACAGTTTATACATGGTATGTTTTTGTGTATGCTTGCTTTTAATAATGGGGGTTTTAGTGTTTTTTAAATTATTAGATTTGTTCTTACATTGTCTTTGTTATTGTTGTGAGCCGCCCCGAGTCTACGGAGAGGGGCGGCATACAAATCTAATAAATAATAATAATAATACTTCATCCAGTGGAGCTTGAGTTGCCCAGGCCACCGAAGGGGCTGCACTACGTGTGGACTGTGCAATGATGCCCATCAGAGGTTGAAGAGATGCCAGAGATGCTTTAGAGATTATACTGCCAATCCACTTGCCAACTGTCAGACGAGACTTTTGTTCTGAGAGAGCACGGATGGAATGCCACAATGAGAGCTTTGGACTGTGGAATGCTCAGGTATGGTATGTGCAGACCCGAACAACTCGTTTTACATCTAAAGTGTACCATTTGTGACCTAGGTAGTGCAAAGATGGAAGCATGATTTCCTGAGCCCAATGATACACGAAGTTGACTTTCATCAAGAATGTTGGGTCTAGGTGAAGAACGACCTTGTCAGGGTGGAAGATGCAGAGGAGTCTGACAGAAAGAGCTGAGAGTTCTGATATTCATCAAATTGAAGTTATGGTCACAAGGAAAGCCATCTTGAAGGAAAGATGATGCAGAGGGGCTTCCTTGAGTGGTTCATAAGTGCTACGGTCAGGGAGATAATACGTGTGGGAGTCCCATGTCAGGTATCTATGTATGACCGGGGGCTGGATGTTGGGCACCCATCTTAGTGATTCTTGAATGGCAGGGAATTGTCAAAATGGTTCTCCTCGTTGATCTGTGATGACTGAAGACAGAGCCGCCATTTGTCTGCGCAGAGTGCTGGTGAAAGGCCCTTATGGAATCCCTGCATAAGGAATTGAAAGAACTTCGGGTTGGATATAGGTCGGTGATAGTTCTTCCGTTGAACACCAGGTGCAAAATTTGGTCCAAGTATGGGAGTATATGCCAGTCGTTGAGGGCCTTCTGTAAGTCTGCATCACTATGATTGCATCTTGATCGTAATCTTGGGCCTCTAAGTCTCTCCGCACAATTTCCATACGGTCAAATGAAACCATTCTGGATCCAGGTGAAACAAGGCCTCTTGCCATGGCATATCCGCCAAAAATCACCACTGTGGTATGATGGAAAGTGCCTGGAGGTTGAAAAACCATGTGCGTCTTGGCCAATGTGGTGCGATGATGAGGACTTGAGCACGTTCTATGAGAATATTTAAATGAGATTTGGCAGAATCGGAATTGGTGGGAACTTGTGCAGGACCACAGGTTCTGTAGCGCATTGACTACCTCTGCTCCAGGGGTTGAGAACCGGGAGAAGAACCAAGGCAACTGGGCATTGAGGGAAGTCGAAAAGAGATCTACAGAGGGGCATCCAAACTGGAGAGAGATCTCATTGAAGAGAGATAGAAGGAGTTGCCACTCCCCTGGGTCTACTGTTGTCTGGGACAGCCAATCTGCCTGGTCATTGAGTTCCCCTGAAATGTGATCTGCTATGAGCGATTGCAGGTGTTTCTCCATCTCTCCGAGGACTTCAGAATAACAAACAATATTGAATAAAAACCTGATCCTTTCTCAGTTTGTGCTGTGGTTGGCTCTGCGCCAGCTCCTGCAGCGAGGAATTTGGCTGCTGATTTAGGAGAATCCTCAGGTTATCACAGACCTGTTTATTGCCAGCAGAATCAGACAGTGACATTGATTCAAGGCCAGGGACAGACAGTAGGGGAGAGGAATCAGATGTGGAGATGGGTGCAGCCAGCCCACCAGTCAGTGCTCCAATTAGTGACTCCTCAGAATCAGAGGACCTACTTATGGATGCCCGTGTGCGCAGGCTTATGGCAAGAGACCAGTTGCGCAGGCATCTCAGAAGATAAGTGAGCACACCTGTTCAAGAGGTAATTATATTAATGTGTTTTGTGATAAATTACGGGCATTGGGGAGTGTGCGTGTGGGCATTTACCCGTTTGAGAAAGAGACTCCTGAAAGAACATTACTACAGCTCGTATTATTCAAGGACTTCTACTGAACTTAGGACACTTCATAGTTAAAGAACTCTTGGGGGTTTTCTGGCATGGGTGGCTGTAGAGATTTACAGCTGTACTCATCTACTCTTTTGTTTTGACATGCTGCCGCATTCAAGGACTTTTTTCGAGTAAGAGAAAATTGACTCTTTTCAGAGTTTGTGTTTTCACGATTGCTTGATAAACTCACTTTCATCTTCTCTCTGACTATGTGTGTGTTTGAAATTCATTCCAAACTCACTGGGGGCTAATTGCTAAGGGCCCGGCATAACAGTTTCCGGAAACCTTTGGACGGCTCTGATTGAGAGGAGATGATCGATAGCCTCCTCCATCAGAGAACGTTTCGACTGGATCCTAGGAGAAGGAACTTGGGTGGTGGGGGTAGGGGTGGAGATAAATTCTAGGAAAAAACCAAATTATACCATGGCGAGAAACCAGGGATCCTGAATGGTATCTTGCCAGGCAGGAAAAAACCAAGCTATCCTCCCCCCAATGGGTATTTCCAGATGTCTACCCTCTGGCAAACATGAATGGTCTGATAGAAGAACCATCTCAGTTCCGCTCTTAATATTGACTTCCCCTACCACCCTGATCTAATTGGGTATGGGCCGGTGGAAAGTAAACCCCTGGTCAGGTTGACGAAAGGGCAGACGGTAGGATGAAGTGTACCTGGGCGTAGTCTTCCTGTTGGCTGGAGGCAGGATCTTTCTTTTATCTAGTAGTGTGTCCAGTAGGTCTCTGAAGAGAGCCTTGCCCTTGAGTAGTCCCATAGCGAGCTGCCACTTTTGGCGGGAGTCGGCTTGCCATGGTTTAAGATAATGTAATCGTCTTGATACTACCAACGTCACAATGGCTTTTGCAGAAAAATGGGAGGATGGCATCCGCTAAAAATTGAACTGCTGCAAAAATCTTGTTTAGAGCCTGTTGTGCCCAAAATTCATTGGGGGGGAATGTGGTGTTGTATCTGATGGAGCCATATCAAGGTGGACCTGGTGAAGAAAGAGGATGTGTAGGTGGCCTTGATGGCCCATGCGTTGGAAAGATGACCCTTCTTTAGCATTTGTTCTACTCTGCGGTTGTCTGGTTTTATCACTTCCTTTATATTTATAAATATAAATATATTATATTTATATTCCTTCACTTTATATATTAATTTGTGCATGCATGTGTTTATTTATTGTCTGTCTGCCAGGAGTCTGTCTGTCTGGCGTCCAAACACTGATCGTTCCATTGATTTTTGGGGTGGGTGGATGATGGGCAAGTTATGGGAGGAATGGTATGGGAGCCTTGGCAGGATCCTCGGGATTGTCGCCTTTTCGGGTGTGTGATCATTTTCCACCTTGAGATTTAGGCTCCCCTTATGGGGGAAAGTTTTCAAAGGGACAGCCGCCTCACTAAACTATATGGGTATCTTACCATTTAGATGCCAGGCAGGTGTTTCAGCTGGGCTGAAACTGGAGGAGAAACAGCGGGATGGAGGAACTCAAGAGGAGGAGGAGGAGGAGGAAGAGGAGGAGAGAGGCAGTAAGAGGGAGATGAGGCAGGCAGGCGTGGGGGTTGAAAGAAAACGAAGAACCATGTGTGCGTGCTCCCCAGTCACACACATGCACCCTCCGTGCACACGTGCGTTCGCTCTCTCTCATACACGCATCCCCTCTCCCTCCCTTCTTTCCCCCCAAATCAGCATTTTCTCTCCTGCGCTCGACTTTCCTCTCCTCTTTTGCTGTTGGCTGCAAAAGAGGGAGGTTATTCACTTTTTAATGTGTCCACTTCCTTCCTTTTTGTGCTCTGCATCCCCCCCCCTTTCCAACCCAGTCACTTTCCCCACCCTGCGATTGGGGTCAGAACAGAAGTCGAGGATTATCTGTCTGACCAGTGCACTCTTTTAGAAGCAGATCAGCAGATCAGGAGTCCATTTTGAAGCTCCACAGAAAACATCTAGGGGGGAAGGCAGGTTGTCCTCGACTTACAATGGTTCATTTACTCAACCTTCAAAGTCGCAACGGCCCTGAAAAAAGTGACTTATGCTCCTTTTTCACACTTAGGACCTTTGCAGCAGCCCGATGATTGTAGGATCAAAACTTTGCTGCCGTTTCATTTTTATGACCGTTGCTGTGTGTCCTGAGGTCATGTGACCCCCCCTTTTGTTTCTAACCGATCCACGCCGAGGCATGGAAATGTGCCGGTCAGACATTATACTTTTCTGCTCACACCAAAAAAAAATTAGAGGGAACACTGTCACACACTCGAAAAGGCGACGATCTCGAGGATCCTCCCAAGGCTCCCATACGATCCCTCCCATAACTTACCCATCAACCACTCCAAAAAGCCTTGGCAAAGAATTTTTTATTTTTTTCTCTCCAATCACAGTACAATAAAAATTATAACAACAACATCAAATTGTTTTACAATAAATCAATTTCAGGAAGTTATAGAATACAATGCTACCACCTTCAGTTTTGACATCTGAATAAAAATAGCTACCCAGTTTTTTAATGCTACAGAAATATACTACTAGCTAAGACCCCATTTAAGCTGTTCTGAATTCTAGTATCTCACATTGAATAGGCTGAAATGTTTCAAATCTCTCCTAATCGCTTCCATATCAATTTTCATATATAATCAATACCCTTTACAAATAGTTAACGCCTATTAATAAAATACCCTTAAAAAACCATTTGAAAAATTCTTACTGTAGCGTAGTCAAAGGGGAACAAATAAACCCAATAATATCACCAAATATTGCCTAATTAATCCAATTACCAACCTAATTACTAACTGCTTTATATAAAAAATTAAAAATGAAAAGGATAGAATCAAAATAAAATTAAATCTATAAAAAATAAAATGAAATTAAGTCTCTAAAGAAATTAAGAAATAAAAAAAATGTAAGACAGAGAATAGAAAATTACACCAAATAGATAAGATAAATATAGGTATAAAGACACAGCAGAATAAAAAAAGAAAGCTAGAAAAAAAAAGAAAAAGAAAAGCGCAAAACAAAAAAAGAAGAGGAGGAAAGAGCAAAGAACTTTCCTCTTCTTCTCATTGACTTCTCCACCTATCTCCTTATAAGCATTTTCCAAAATTTGCAAAGTTTTAAAATTGCTTTATAAAAAAGAACATACCCAAAAGAATCCTCCAACCCGAACAAAGAAAAGAAATTGTTTTGATAGCCCACTAGGGTAAATTTTTATATATAAAGCTGCATACCCAGCTGAATCATCATGCCCTAATCTAAATTGTTAGTCCCAGTGAATAAAAAAGAAAATTCCCCTTCCCTAATCCTGACCCAATTTAGAACCTTTCAAAAATTAATAATATGCTCTTCCAAATTTGTGATCCAGATTGTATGAAATTTAAATATCTAAGGTAATTTCTCCATCATTGTTCATAAAAATTTTTTTTAAAGGTAAGGAAGAAAGCCCTCCAATATCCAACCGGGATCTAATTATAAATATAGTGCTGTATGTCCAACTAAATTTTTATGCCCTACTCTAACTTTATCGCTGCAAACCCAGCGGAATTCTCATGCCCTATTATATTTAAATTGATCCCAATAGGTAATAGGAAAAGCTTCCCCTTCTTCGATCCATATTTTGGATAGTTTAAAGTCAATAAAGTAAATAACATATTTTCATTAGAAGATAGCTTAAACCAAAAAAAATCAGTTCATTTCTTATCTAAGTAAATTCATTCCATTATTTTATTAATTCCATTTTCAATACTTGCTTCTTATATTCTTGCCATCAAATCCATATATTTCCATATACACGTGATTCTGATAAATCTTAAGTTCTAGATTTAATTTTAAATTTTCCCAAATACTAAATTTTTCTCCATGAAACATTTTCAATTTTTGCAAACTTTTAAAATTGCTTTGTATATAAAGAAAAAAAAAATTCCTTAGAAAATAGCTTATTCCAAGAATCAGTTCATTTCTTATCTAGATACATTCATTCCATTCTTCATTCATTTTTAATACTTATTTCATACACATACTCTTATTTTATAAGATATCTTATATCTTATAAAAATCTTATAGAATCAATTAGCTGTTCCTAAAGTTTAAGAACATTTTCTTATATTCTTGCCATCGCTTAGCATACTTCACTCCTCTTCTCCATTCAGATAATGTATTTCCATATAAACATATGTTTCTTTTATATCCTAAGTTCTAGATTTAAATTTAAATTTTCCCAAGATAGTAATTTTTTTAAGAAAAAGATCTAATAAAAAATTTATAAAAAGAAAAAATATAAAGAGTCTGTCAAAGCCTCATTATAACCAGTATCATATACAGTGATCTCTCGGTTAGCGCGGGGGTTACGTTCCAAGACCTCCCGCGCTAACCGATTTCCGCGTTATACTGGATGCGGAAGTAAAAACCACCATCTGCGCATGTGCGCCATTTTTTTCATGGCCGCACATGCGCAGATGGTGGAGTTTGCGTGTGGGCGGCGGGGAAGACCAAGGGAGGGTTCCTTCAGCCGCCCAACAGCTGATCTGCTCCGCAGCGCGGAAGCAGCGAGGAGCCGAAGATGGGGTAAAGGCAAAGGGGAAACCCCATCTTCGGCTCCTCGCTGCTGCCGCGCTGCGGAGCGGATCAGGTGTTGGGCGGCTGAAGGAACCTTCCCTTGGTCTTCCTGCCGCCCAGGCAAAGGGGAAACTCCAAGATCGCTTGCCGCTTTGCAGCTTGGAGCCTTGCTTCGCCTCCTTCGCTGCAATAGGCAAGCGGCAAGCGGCAAGCGATCTTGAGAAAGAGAAAGGAGGGCGACTTGCCAGTCCACGCCCCCCTGGATGAACAGCCTCGCATGGCCCCAGCGCCGGGCTCCGCTGTTGCCTCCGCCCCCATTCGGCTCTGCAGCTGAGAGGCCTTCCCGGCAGAGCCCTCCCCAACAGCTCCTGCTGCCAGCGCAAAAAAGAAAAGAAAAAGAAATCCCCAAAAGAGGCAGGCACAAAGCGGGGGCACAAGGGGAGCTGCCCGGCAGAGGTTGCTTTTTTTCTTCTCGTGGGCAAGTGGAGGGGGGGAGAGAGAAGGGAGGAAGAGAGTGTGAGAGAGGAAGAAAGAGAGAGAGAAATGATAGAAAAAAGGGGAGAAAAAAGAGAAATGAGAAAATGATTGAAGCATAGTGACAGGAAAGAAAGAGAAAGAGACAGAGAAGTGACTCTTGGTGATGACGTATGACATCATCGGGTGGGAAAAACCGTGGTATAGCAAAAAAACCGTGGAGTATTTTTTAATTAATACTTTTTGAAAAACCGCGTTGCAGCGTTTCGCACTAATCGAGACCGTGCTAATCGAGGGATCACTGTAAAACATAAAAAACTTTTTACTTATTAAATAATTCCCCTTTCCTCAAACCAGATATTCTCCAAAACAAAATACATTCCCTCTAAAATTATACCCCCCCTCTTTTTAGGCTGTGCATAACGAATTTCATATAATCACCATCTTATCCTAATTTTTAAAAAAGATATAAAAAACATAGAATCCTTTCAAAACACTCTTTTCCCTCCTGATGTTAATACTATCAAATCCATATTATTATCAAGTAGATTGCATATCCAGAGTTTTTTCCCATATATAAGCCTGTTAATAAATTCAATAATTTTAATATACCGTATTTTCCGGCGTATAAGACGACTGGGCGTATAAGACGACCCCCTAACTTTTCCAGTTAAAATATAGAATTTGAGATATACTCGCCGTATAAGACTACCCCTCTTTTTTTTTTTGCATTGTCTCTTTGCATGATTTCTTCAAGCAAAGCCAAATTCTTTCACTTCCTTTGCCAGCACAGGGAAGTTTAGCTAAACCTTCTCTGCCTCAGTTTGCAAACTCTCTTTCATCTGCGCTTCTATTTCTACTAGTTTTTCTCATCATTCCTATCATCCTTTTCCTCCCACTTAGGACTGTATGACTGTAACTTGTTGCTTGTATCCTAAGATTTTTATTAATATTGATTGTTTCTTCATTGCTTATTTGATCCCTATGACAATCATTAAGTGTTGTACACATGATTCTTGACAAATGTATCTTTTTCTTTTATGTACGCTGAGAGCATATGCACCAATGCAAATTCCTTGTGTGTCCAATCACACTTGGCCAATAAACTATTCTATTATATTCTATTCATGAGCGGGTGGCTGTCTGGTTTCAATGCGAAAGCGTCGCTCGGAGAAAACGACCACGAAGCGCGCAGGGGAGACTAAGATTGTCCCCGGTTTTGGTACGCGTTCCTTCAGCTACGCTACACATAGACGGGCGAACACCTTTCCAAAGCGCAGGTTGAGAGGTGACGAGGACCAGTGGGGGCGAAACTTCAAGCGGTTCAGAGACAGGCGGAGGAAGAGAGAGTGAGAGGAAGAGTGGGAGAGAGGGAGGGAGAGAAAGAGATGCTCCTCCGTTCCTTTGGGGATCCGGCTAAAGTCGTCCTTGGATTTCCGGCAGGCAGCTCTGCCCTTTCCCCCCCCTTTCCCCGGGAGAAGCCGCAGGCGAAGCGCGGGATAGCGCGGGGCTTACAGGTAGGCGGTGAAGGGCCTGAGGCCGGCGGGCACGGAGCCCAGCGCCCCTTCGGAGCAGTCGGCGGAGAGCGCCACGCCATCCTCCTCGCAGTGGAAGAGCGGCGGGCAGAGGAGCGTCACCCGCGGCGGCGGCGCCCAAGCCAGAGTGCCGGAGAGCGCCAGGACCAGCCAGCCAGGCAAAAGGCCGCCCGGCCGACCACCCGCAGCCGGCATGCTGACCGCCGCTTGGCCCTCTCCCTCGGCCCGGGCGGTGTGCGGGAAGGCTCCCCCGGGGCTCTGGCGGCCAGCTGCACCTTCCGAAGCTCCCGTGCGCGTCTTGGTCGGCGCCGGCGGGAAGGGGAGGCATGGCTGGATGGTCTCGGTTATTGGGTTTCAGGCGGGCTGGGCTGGGCTGGGAGGTGAAGGCACGCGGGGAGGAGCACGCAGGGGAGACTAAGATTGTCCCCAGTTTTGGTACGTGTTCCTTCAGCTCTCTCCCCGCCAGGCAAGAGGCAAAGGCGGCGGCGGGAGTAGCGGAGGTGAGGCGGAGAAGAAAGAAGCGGCGGATAGCTGCGGCAAGGGCTCGTTACGCCGGCTACCCCCCCGCAGTTCCTGCCGCCGGGCGTGGCGCTCAACCCCAGCAAAGCCGGCGGCGGGAGCAGTGGCAAAGCGGCGCGGTCCAGCCCTCTAGCCGGCGCCTCGCCAGCTATCCGCCGCTTCTTTCTTCTCCGCCTCGCCTCCACTACTCCCGCCGCCGCCTTTGCCTCTTGCCCGGCGGGGAGAGCAAAGGCGGCGGCGGGAGTAGCGGAGGCGAGGCGGAGAAGAAAGAAGCGGCGGACAGCTGGCGAGGTGCCAGCTAGAGGGCTGGACCCCGCCGCTTTGCCGCCGCTCCCGCCGCCGGCTTTGCTCGGGTTGAGCGCCACGCCCGGCGGCAGGAAAGAATCAGTATCCGGCGTATAAGACGACCCCCCACTTTGGAAAAGATTTTCAGGGGTTAAAAAGTTGTCTTATACGCCGGAAAATACGGTAGTTAAACATGCCTCTTGTCAAGTAATATGTCCATGATTCTAACAGATTCCTTTCTTATAATAATACCGTCTTTTCTTCTTCTTTGCTTAAGATGATACAATAGAAATTAAATTTAATGTAAAATGTCCATGCCCTGCTCCAGATCTTCTCCATGCGTATCTCAAAAGTATATGTTAACTTATTATATTAAAAAGGCTAGAAAAGTTAGAAAAAGGTTCTTGCTTAGTTGCTCTGCAGATCTTTCCCATCCCCTTGTTATTCAAACCTTATTCAAATCTTCTCATTGCATTTACTTCCCGAATCCAAAATTGCAATTCCAATATGGAAAATCAGCTCCCAAAGCCACACGACAGCCCCAAGATGACACGTCATTTCCTCAAAAGCAAGAGGGACAATTTCGAAGGGAAAGCAAACAATTTGTATTTATTTATTTATTTATTAGATTAGATTCATCCAAGTCTAAAAGAGTTCCCTCTGAACTGGTTGAATTACTTGTGCAGTGTCCTGATCATTATTGGACACTTTCTGTCTGTTAGCACACCTTTCACATAATTTCTGAAGAGCCTCTTTTCAGCTCCAGTGGTTGCTTTGGAAGAGGCCCTAATCTTTGCTTGGGCCCTGAAGGAAACATAGAAACATAGAAGTCTGACGGCAGAAAAAGACCTCATGGTCAATCTAGTCTGCCCTTATACTATTTTCTGTAATCTATCTTAGGATGGATATATGTTTATCCCAGGCATGTTTAAATTCAGTTACTGTGGATTTATCCACCATGTCTGCTGGAAGTTTGTTCCAAGGATCCACTACTCTTCTTTAATATTTTCTCATGTTGCTTTTGATCTTTCCCCCAACTAACTTCAGATTGTGTCCCCTTGTTCTTGTGTTCACTTTCCTATTAAAAACACTTCCCTCCTGGACCTTATATAACCCTTTAACATATTTAAATGTTTCGATCATGTCCCCCCTTTTCCTTCCGTCCTCCAGATTATACAGATTGAGTTCATTAAGTCTTTGCTGATACGTTTTATGCTTAAGACCTTCCACCATTCTTGTAGCCCGTCTTTGGACCCGTTCAATTTTGTCAGTATCTTTTTGTAGGTGAGGTCTCCAGAACTGAACACAGTATTACAAATGTGGTCTCACCAGCACTCTATATAGCGGGATCATAATCTCCCTCTTCCTGCTTGTTATACCTCTAGCTATGCAGCCAAGCATCCTACTTGCTTTCCCTACTGCCTGACTGCACTGTTCACCCATTTTGAGACTGTCAGAAATCACTACCCCTAAATCCTTCTCTTCTGAAGTTTTTGCTAACACAGAACTGCCAATGCAATACTCAGATTGAGGATTCCTTTTCCCCAAGTGCATTATTTTACATTTGGAAACATTAAACTGCAGTTTCCATTGCTTTGACCATTTATCTAGTAAAGCTAAATCATTTACCATATTACAGACCCCTCCAGGAATATCAACCCTATTGCACACTTTAGGGTCATTGGCAAATAGGCAAACCTTCCCCAATGTCACTCACAAACATATTAAAAAGAATAGGACCCAGAACAGACCCTTGTGGCACACCGCTTGTAACCTGTCTCTGCTCAGAATACTCGCCATTAACAATAACTCTCTGATGTCTATACTTCAGCCAGCTTGAAATCCGCTGAACTATCCAGGGATTAAGTCCAATCTTCACTAATTTATCTATCAGCTCTTTATGTGGAACCGTATCAAAGGCTTTGCTGAAGTCCAGATAGGCAATATCCACGGCACCACCTTGATCCAACACCTTTGTGACATAGTCAAAGAAATCAATGAGATTAGTCTGACATGATTTGCCTTCAGTAAAGCTATGCTGATTTGGGTCCAATAAGTTATTGTTTTTTAGGTACTGATTTATCCTCTTTTTGAGTAGAGCCTCCATCATTTTAACTATAACTGATGTCAAGCTAACTGGCCTGTAGCTACCAGCTTCTTCTCTACTGCCCTTCTTGTGGATAGGCACAACACTGGTCATTTTCCAATCCTCAGGAACATCTCCTGTTAACAGGGATTGGTTAAACAAATCAGTCAGGGAGGTAGAAAGGACAGATCTGAGTTCTTTCAGAACTCTGGAGTGGATGCCATCTGGACCCATTGCCTTATTTATCTTTAATCGTTCAAGTTCTTCTAAGACATCGGCTTCTAAGATCACTGGAGCTGAATCCGTACAGCTGGAAGCAATGCTATATCCCTCTATAGTATTATTTTGTAAGGTGTCTTTTGAGAAAACTGAGCAGAAGTAGCTATTGAAATGGTCAGCAATCTCCTTATTCCCATTAATGCATGTATTATTCCTGGTAATAAACTTCGTGATGCCGCAGATTTTCTTCTTCCTATCACTAATATATCTGAAGAAGGTTTTATCCTCCTTCTTTACAGGTTTGGCAATTTGTTCCTCTTTTGAGGCTTTAGCAGCATATATTATCTGTTTTGCCTCCTTCTGTCTCATTTTATACATCTCTCTATCGGCTATACTTCCAAACTCTTTATACCTCCTATAGGCAGCCTTTTTTTCATTGACTATAGCCCTTACATCATTGCTAAACCATAGCGGTTTCTTCTTCCTTTTACCTTTAGTTATTTGTCTTACATATAGTCCAGTGGCTTTTAAGATGGCCTTTTTTAATACAGTCCACTGGGTGCTCACTCCTGCCATTTTATCCCTCCCCTTTAATTCCTTATTTAAATATTCCCCCATTGCATTAAAATTTGTTTTTCTGAAATCCAATACTTTGGTTGCAGTATAGGATTGCTCACAATCAGTTTTTACATCAAACCACAAACATAGATGGTCACTGAAACCTAAATTTTCACCCACTTTGACCTCTGAAACCCAATTCCCATTTGTAAAAACTAAATCTAGAATATTCTCCCCTCTAGTTGGTGTCTTAACCAGCTGTGCCAGAGCTGCTCCTGTAAAGGAGTGGGAGGATGACTCACCATCCTCAGGATCCTCTGAGGATCTATTGGATTTTTCCTTGCATTTACCCACAGAGGGGACCTGGTTGGTTTCTGTTTGCCATGGGGGAAAACACAATCCCTTTTTAGGCAATCCCTCAATGAGGCCTGTTGTGAAATAAAGGCCACTCCAGCCTCTTCGTCCCTGAGGCCTCTGCAGCCTTCTTTTCCCCTAGAGACTCTCTAGGGAGAAATACGGTAAGAAGAGTACAGGAAGTCTGGGCCCACCCAAGCTGTTTGTGCAGACCTCTTCTCAGTCTCCCCAGCTTCGGGGGATGTGGATTGGGCCCAGTGAACAAAATAATAATAATAATAATAATAATAATAATAATAATAATAATAATAATAATTTATTAGATTTGTATGCCACCCCTCTCCGAAGACTCGGGGCAGCTCACAACAAGCGATAAAACAATATTGTACAGGCACAAATCTAATATTAAGAAAAAACTAAAAACCCTATCAATTTAAAAAAACCAAACAGCACATACATACCAAACATAAATTATAATAAGCCTGGGGGAAAGGTGTCTCAAATCCCCCATGCCTGGCGGTATAGATGGGTCTTAAGTAGTTTACGGAAGACAAGGAGGGTGGGAGTAGTTCTAATCTCCGGGGGAGTTGATTCCAGAGGGCCAGGGCCGCCACAGAGAAGGCTCTTCCCCTGGGGCCCGCCAGACGACATTGTGTAGTCGACGGGACCCAGAGAAGGCCAACTCTGTGGGACCTTATCGGCCGCTGCGATTCGTGCGGTAGTAGGCGGTTCCGGAGGTATTCTGGTCCAATGCCATGTAGGGCTTTAAAGGTCATGACCAACACTTTGAATTGTGACCGGAAACTGATCGGCAGCCAATGCAGGCCACGGAGTGTTGTAGAAACGTGGGCGAATCTGGGAAGCCCCACGATGGCTCTCGCAGCTGCGTTCTGCACGATCTGAAGTTTCCGAACACTTTTCAGAGGTAGCCCCATGTAGAGAGCGTTGCAGTAATCGAACCTCGAGGTGATAAGGGCATGAGTGACTGTGAGCAATGACTCCCTGTCCAAATAGGGCCGCAACTGGTGCACCAGGCGAACCTGGGCAAACGCCCTCCTCGCCGCAGCCGAAAGATGATGTTCCAATGTCAGCTGTGGGTCGAGGAGGACGCCCAAGTTGCGCACCCTCTCTGAGGGGGTCAGTAGTTCCCCCCCCCAGGGTAATGGACGGACAGATGGAATTGTCTTTGGGAGGCAACACCCACAGCCACTCCGTCTTGTCTGGATTGAGTTTGAGTTTGTTGACACCCATCCAGTCCCCAACAGCCTCCAGACACCGGCACATCACTTCCACTGCTTCGCTGACTGGACATGGGGTGGAGATGTACAACTGGGTATCATCCGCATATTGATGATACCTCACCCCATGCCCTTGGCTGATCTCACCCAGCGGTTTCATGTAGATATTAAATAGCAGGGGGGAGAGGACCGACCCCTGAGGTACCCCACAAGGGAGAAACCTAGAGGTCGACCTCTGACCCCCCACTAACACCGACTGCGACCGACCGGAGAGGTAGGAGGAGAACCACTGGAGAACAGTGCCTCCCACTCCCAACCCCTCCAGTCGGCGCAGAAGAATACCATGGTCGATGGTATCGAAAGCCGCTGAGAGGTCAAGAAGCACCAGGACAGAGGACAAGCCCCTGTCCCGGGCCCGCCAAAGATCATCCATCAACGCGACCAAAGCAGTTTCCGTGCTGTAACCGGGGCTGAAACCAGACTGTTGAGGCCCTAGATAATCAGCTTCTTCCAAGGACCGCTGGAGTTGGAGCGCCACCACCTTCTCAACAACCTTCCCCATAAAGGGAAGGTTGGAGACTGGATGGTAGTTATTAAGCACGGCTGGGTCCAGGGAAGGCTTCTTGAGGAGGGGGCGCACAAGTGCCTCCTTATAAGGAGCCGGGAAGGACCCCCTCCCCAAGGAGGCGGTGACAATCTCCTGGACCCAGCTCTGTGTCACCTCGACTGGCCGAAACCAACCAAGAGGGACACGGATCCAGTAAGCAGGTGGCAGAACTCACAGCTCCTATGGCCTTGTCCACTTCATCAGGTGTCACCAAGTCAAACTCCTCCCAGACAGATGGACAAAGACGTTTAGCCCCAGTCACCTCGACTGACTCATTGTCAGCCGATAATGCTATGCAATTGGAGTCGAGTTCCGCTCGGATCCGAGCGACTTTATCAGCGAAAAATGAGTTAAATTCCTCAGCACTACCCTGCAAGGGTTCCCCAACTCCCCCCTGATTTAGAAGGGAGCGGGTCACCCTAAACAGGGCAGCCGGGCGGGATTCCGCTGATGCAATCAAGGCGGCATGGTACGCGCATCTTGCCGCCTTGAGCGCCACTTTGTAAGTCTTAATAAAAGCTCTTACAAGTGTTCGGTCGGATTCGGACTTACTCTTCCTCCATCGCTTCTCTAGACGTCTCTTCTGGCGTTTCAACTCCCGGAGCTCCTCGTTGAACCATGGAGCTCTACGAGGTCTAGTGCCACAGAGAGGTCGCAGTGGCGCAATTCAGTCAAGAGCCTCTGCTGCATCCTTGTTCCAGGCCTCAGCAAGACTCTGCCGAGCTGTGGACGAGCGAATCTGGTAAAACCCCAAGCGCCTTCTGAAAGCCCTCAGGGTCCATCAGGCGTCTGGGGCGGAACCTCCTAATCGGTTCCGCCTCCCTGCGGGGGAGGATTGGAGCCAGGAAGTTGAGCCGCAGTAGAAAATGGTCTGACCATGACAAAGGCAATGCTTCTAAGCCCCTTAGTCTCAGACCACTATTCAATTGCTCCGAGAGGAATACCATGTCGGGTGTGTGTCCACCCTTGTGAGTCGGACCCTGAACTACTTGAGTCAGGTCCATGGCTGTCATGGTGGCCATGAACTCCTGTGCTAATCCTGAGGAACCGCCGAGCGACGGCAGATTGAAGTCCCTCAGGACAATGAGTCCGGGGAACTCCACCGCCAGCCCGGCCACCTCTTCGAGCAGCACAGGCAGGGCTGTTAACACGCAGCTGGGAGGTAGGTACGTGAGTAACAAGCCCACCTGAACCCCTAAGTCCAACTTCACAAGGAGTGACTCACAACCCGCGATCTCAGGAGCAACGAGTCTACGCAGATGGAGGCTCTCCCTGGCTACAATAGCCACTCCTCCCCCCCCCTTCCCTGGGGTCGAGGCTGGTGCCAAATCTGAAACCCGGCTGGACATATTTCCGAGAGAGGCACCCCTCCCTCTGGGCCCAGCCAGGTTTCAGTAACACATGCCAGATCAGCCTCCTCATCCAGCTGTCGAGGTGTGCTGCGATGTTGCCTGGGGCTTGAATACAGAGCTTGTGCCACCAGGAACATTCCGAGGAATCCGTGAGGTATGTCAGGTTTAGTACCTGAAGTAATATTCCAGTTACAGTGAAAAAGGTTGTAATTAGTGTAATTACAACCTGATTGGTTAAGATCTGTACATATTGTAATGCAGTGTTTTTCAACCAGTGTGCCGTGGCACACTAGTGTGCCGCGAGACATGGTCAGATGTGCCGCGTAAAAAAGAAGCTCAGGTCCCAGTCTCGCAACTTTTTGCTGAGTGAGGGAGAGAGAGAGAGAGAAAAAGTGAGAGAAAGAAAGCAAGAGAGAGAAAGAAAAGAGAGAAAGAGAGAGAAAGCAAGTGTCAGAGAGAAAGAAAGCAAGAGAGAGAGAGAGATAAATGAGCAAAAAAAAAGGGGAGAAAAAAAGAGAAATGAGAAAATGATTAAGACAGAGAATGAGAGGAAAGGGAGAGAAACAAAAGAGAGAGAGAAGTGACTCTTGATTTAAAGCATATGATAAAAAGCACCCAAAGAATAAGAGAGGGAAAAAACCCAGCCCTCACCTGTTTTTGGACACACACACACACACACACACACACACGCACACACACAATGGTGGGGAGGAGACAGGGATGGAAAAAGAGAGGAAAGTGTCTTAGGGTGTCATTTTGTGTCATTTTTGGTTGGTGGTGTGCCCCAGGATTTTAAAATGTAAAAAATGTGCCGCGGCTCAAAAAAGGTTGAAAATCACTGTTGTAATGCACCTTTGTAATGCACCTTTGCATAGGTGTGGCTGGTAGCTTGTGATCAGTGGTAGTTTGTTGTCATCTAGTAAGATAGTTTGGTGTTCTGTAATATAGAATAGAGAGTATAGTTTTGATGCTTTCTAAATAATTCCTGCTGTAGTGTCTTCATTCTGAAATCTCTGTAGTTCCTGCTATCCTTTCTACTTTTGGGCGCACAGCTTCTAAATGCAACTCTGACAGGTTATGGGCTCAGATCCAGTTCCAGATCCAGACCCAAATCAGAAGTTAGAAGGAAACCAGATTTGGCAGCAAACCAGGATTGGTAGGTGTTATGTCGGGCTCTTCACTAATAGCCCTCAGTGAGTTAGGAATGCAAATTCAAACACACACCGGCACAGAAGAAAATGAGAAAATAGTTTATCCAAACCGTGTTTTAAAGCACACACTTTAAAAAGAGCCAAATTTCTCTCACACAGATAACAGTCCTGGAATGCGGCCAAAGGCAAAAACAGATGAGCAATTAAGACAGCTGTGAATCCTCACAGCCACCCCTGTCTATGAGTCCACAAGAGTTAGTTAACTGTGAAGTATCCAAAAAGTCAGTAGAAGTCCTGGAATAATCCAAACAGTAGCAATGATCTTTCTCCAAACGGATAAACACTCACATGTGCACTCCCCAACGCCCATAATTTATCACCAAACACATTAACCTAATTCCTCAGCAACAGATGCTCTCCCTTATCTTCGACGATACCTGCGCAGCTGGTCCCTTCTTGCCAGGAGCCTGCGCATACAGGCATCTACCAGCAGATCCTCCTCTGATTCTGACGTCTCACTAATGGGAGCATTAACTGATCGGCTGGCTGTATCCATCTCTCCGTCTGATTCTCCTCCTCCACCGTCTGACCTTGGCAACGAATTTTCACTATCAGAATCTGCTGGCAATAACACACATCTCTGTGAACCTGAGAATTGCCCTGAAGCAACGTCAAATTCCCCGTTGCAGAAGCTGGCCCAGAGCCAACAACAACAGTAGGAAGCCAGAGCTGGTAGGAATTTAGACATAGGCAGGAGAACAAAGTCGGCAAGAAACCAAATTTCTGGAACAGACAGAGCTGGGTGTACTACAGAAGATTTGTACCTGAGAAAGTGGGCAGTTTTTCTGTGAGTAAGGGCTGTTTGAAATTAAAAAGGGCATTTTTAGCAGCCGGTTTTCCATTTGAAAAACTAAATGAAAGTAACTATCATGCATGGAGCATAAAAATGCAAAGTTTGCTCATGAGACAAGGTCTCTGAGAGATAATTGTAACATCACCTGCAGATGACGACGTAGGTCAGCAAAGACTGAATGATAAGGTAGTAACCTCAAGAAGCCTTCCGTGGACCCAGCCGTATTAATAACTATCGTCCAGTCTCCAACCTCCCCTTTATGGGGAAGGTTGTCGAGAAGGTGGTGGCGCTCCAGCGGTCCTTGGAAGAAGCCGATTATCTAGGCCCTCAGCAGTCAGGATTCAGGCCTGGCTACAGCATGGAAACTGATTTGGTCACGCTGATGGGTGATCTCTGACGGGCTCAGGACAGGGGCTTGTCCTCTGTCCTGGTGCTTCTTGACCTCTCAGCGGCTTTCGATACCATCGACCATGGTATCCTTCTGCGCCGGCTGGAGGGGTTGGGAGTGGGAGGCACTGTCCTTCAGTGGTTCTCCTCCTACCTCTCCGGTCGGTCGCAGTTGGTGGGGGGTTAGTGGGGCGCCAGAGGTCAATCCCTAGATCTCTCCTTTGTGGGGTATCTCAGGGGTCAGTCCTCTCCGCCGTATTTAATATCTACATTAAACCACTGGGTGAGATCATCCAGGGGCATGGGGTGAGGTATCATCAGTACGTTGATGATACCCAGTTGTACACCTCCACCCCATGTACAGTCAGCAAAGCAGTGGAAGTGATGTGCCGGTGCCTGGAGGCTGTTGGGGTATGGATGGGTGTCAACAGACTCAAACTCAACCCAGACAAGACGGAGTGGCTGTGGGTCTTGCCTCCCAAGGACAATTCCATCTGTCTGTCCATTACCCTGGGGGGGGGGGAATTATTAACCCCCTTAGAAAGGGTCCGCAACTTGGGCGTCCTCCTTGATCCACAGCTAACATTAGAGCAGCATCTTTCAGCTGTGGCGAGGGGGGCGTTTGCCCAGGTCTGCCTGGTGCACCAGTTGCGGCCCTATTTGGACCGGGAGTCACTGCTCACAGTCACTCACGCCCTCGTCACCTCGCAGTTCGACTACTGCAACGTTCTCTACATGGGGCTTCCTTTCAAAAGTGTTCGGAAACTTCAGATCGTGCAGAATGCGGCCGCAAGAGCTATCGTGGGGCTTCCAAGATCTGCCCACATTTCGCCAACACTCCGCGGCCTGCACTGGTTGCCGATCAGTTTCCGGTCACAATTCAAAGTGCTGGTAATGCCCTTTAAAGCCCTACATGGCATCGGACCAGAATACCTCCGGGACCGCCTTCTGCTGCACGAATCCCAGCGACCAATCAGGTCCCACAGAGTTGGCCTTCTCCAGGTCCCATCGACTAAACAATGCCGTTTGGCGGGATCCAGGGGAAGAGCCTTCTCTGTGGCGGCCTTGGTCCTCTGGAATCAACTCCCCCTGGAGATTCGAACTGCCCCTACTCTTCCCGCCTTCCGCAAGATGTTGAAGACCTATCTATGTCGTCAGGCATGGGGGGAACAACTATCTTGTTCCCCCAGCACCATCTTTTTCTGACTGTAATATATGAGAATGGTATGATTGTGTAGTAAAGATTCAGCTTGTTCAGAAAATATTGTAAATTCTAAAGACTTATTAACTGATGATTTAAAAACTTCTGAACTTAACCATGTTACCTTAGCAGATAGTTCCATTTCTCGAGTGCAGCTGAAAAAATTTGCATATATTCCTTGTTTAGGACAAACTGTAAACGATGTAATTTGTGTACCCAGGTTAAAATTTTGTTTGCTAAGTGTGAGAAAGTTAACAGCCACAGGTTATACTGTTCATTTTTTATGAAAAAGGCTGTAAAATACTGAAAAATGGTATGATTTGTGCTGAGGGTGTTATACAAAAAGTGTATGTAATGCTGAGTAAGAGTGAAGTGGGTAATGCTGCTTGTGTGACAAATCAACCGGTACATGATAATTGCATTCATTATTGGCATAGGGTGTTAGGACATGTAAGTTTCAGTACTTTAAAGAAAATGTCTAATATCTGTAATTTGAATGTAAAGAACTGCAGTAAGTTTTTAGATTGTTCAATAGGCAGTAAGGTAAAGGTTAAAGCATTTCCAATACCAAAGTATAGCATAAGAGTCACAAGAAGACCATTCATGGAGATTTATCTGGTCTGTTTAAAATTAGTCAAGGAGGTGCAAGATACGTGTTTATATTGGTTGATGATTCTACCTGTTATATTTTTTGCATATAACAGCAAGGTATTTCAGAAATTTAAAGAATAGGTTGCAATGGTTGAAAGAGAGTTTGCATATAAGGTTGGTAAACTGCAAATGAACAGAGGAGAAGAATTCACTGGCTACAACTTTAAAAGATGGTTGAGTGTGAAAGGTATTTTGCATAGGATGACGAATCCTTATTCACCAGCTGAGAACGGTACCGTTGAACACAGAATTGGTATGTTAAATATCCTTAGAGATGCAATGTTAACATATGTTGGTTTACAGTTTAATTACTGAAGAGAAGTCATAATGACAGCCACATATACAGTGGTACCTCTACCTAAGAACGCCTCTACTTTCTAGATAAGAAAGAACCGTGTGCTCAAGATTTTTTTTGCCTCTTCTTAAGAACCATTTTCTACTTAATAACCCGAGCCCGGAAAAATTTCCCAGGAAATTTGAGAGTGGCACGAAGGCCCGGTCAGTTTCCTGCCATTCCCCCTTTAATCCTGGCCATCTTGGGCTTTTCTGGGCTGTCAGAGGAACCTTTCGATGGCAGTTAAGGGGGATTTGGCAGTCCAGAGAGAATGAAGCATTTTTCTTTCTCTGGGCCCTTGGAGAGGGAATAAATCTTTGCCAGCACCTAGAGAAAAGAAATGCTCCCTTTGCTCTGGGCAGCCCAGAGCGAATGGAGCGTTTTCCTTTCTCTGGGTGCTTGGAGAAGGAATAAACCACTTCACTGTGATGACTCCCTCACGCTGCCTCCCATACACCCAGTGCGAGGTTGCCTCCTGGAGTCTGGGCACGGAAAGGCAAAAGGGGGTGCTTCGCCCCGGCTGGATCAACTCAGCTTCAGCTAAACCGAGGCGTCACCAGTGAAAGAAAGGCACCGGCTACAAAGCAAGCGAGCAAGAGGAGAGGGGATTCCTTCAGCATAGGAAGGAAGAGGAAGCAGGTAGCAGCAGCAACCGCCTTTTGGTCAAAGGAACGGGAGGTTTCCCCCTCTCGCCCGCCTGGGTTTCTCTGCCTGGTGCAGTGTATGGTAGGCAGCCTCGTGCCGGGTATATGGAAGCCGCATCCTCTTCCTCGCTGCTTCAGAGTCCCTCTTTTTTTTAAGCCTTAAAGTTTTGGATTTTTAAAAATTCCCCTTACCTCACCTTCTTCCTTCGGCAGCGACTGTCCTCCTCCTCTGCCTCCCCCCACCCAAATTCCGAGCTTTTATTTCTTTCCTAATGGGTTTGCACACATTATTTGCTTTTACATTGATTCCTATGGGAGAAATTGCTTCTACTTAGAAACATTTTTACTTAAGAACCTGGTCACAGAACAAATTAAGTTCTTAAGTAGAGGTACCACTGTATTTTGAATAGGACATGGAGTTCAAGTGTCAATCAAACACTTTATTTTATGTTATATAAGAAAACCCCTAAATTGGAATATTTAGATTTTTGAATCAAATGCTAATATTTTGATTCCAGAGGAAAAAAGACTCAAAGGGCAACCTAAATGGAGAAAATTAAGGTTTGTAGGCTATGACGAAAATTTGAAAGGACATAGATTTTCAAGTTCATATGGTAAAGTGATTATATCAAGAAGTGCAAATTTTGAAAAACATTGTGATTGTGATAGAATTCCTGCTAGTACTAAGGTATTCTTAGGTACTGATCAAACCACATTACCCCAGATTAATCCTGAATTAAGTTCTCCAATGTTACAAGATAGTATTAAACGGGAGAATAAAGAGGAAAATATTTTTGAGTCAGAAGAAACACAGGTTATTTATAGTGATAGGTTACTGCCCAGAAGATCTGAAAGAACAAACATTGGAAAACCACTGGAGAGATTTGGATATTTGCAAAGATTATATGTTTGTAATTTGATGTGTGAACCACAGAGTAATAACAAAATGTTACAAAGACCACCGGAAGAAGTCAGAAATTGGAAGAGAGCCATGAATGTAGAGTTTGAGGTTTTGCAAAAAAAAAAAAAAAATGTTTGAAATTGTAAAATTACCTAAGAATCAGAAAGCAATAGGTTCCAACTCTGACAAGGCACTCCATTTATTTTATGAAGATTAGGACCAAATAATTTTAAAGAAGTAAAATAAATCACTTAAATGAGCTCTCTGTGCTGGGCTAGAAGATTACTAGTGTTGTGGGGGAAAAGAACAAAGTCCGGCAGTTCCCAGGTTAATCGGGAGTGAGACGAAACTGATGCTAACAAATTCCAGCTGTTATGACAATCCAGCAGATCGCACTTTGCCGCCCAAGCTATCTGTGCAAAGGGAAATTTTCTTTTGTAATTCCCTTTAATTTATTAAGTACCCACTCTCCAAAACCACTCCTGGGGAAAAAGGAGGGGAGGGAAAGGAGGGGGGAGAAGCTGAGAGTGAAGCTGAAGAATTAATTGATTGCTTGCCTTTATTGCAGATTTCATTGCTGTAAGCTGTTGGAGAGAGCCACCTGGTGGAAAATGGAAGTAATTAAAGAACGAGGGAAAGGATTTGCTTAGTCACTGGCCTACTTCAGGGAGACAGCCAACTAATGTCCTTCTATTCGAAGGACAGAGCAAAATATGGGGAAAGAGCAGATCCAGCAGTACTTTTAAAGACTTTGGCTCAGTCCTCTGATTGGATAGGACGGGCTGAATACACATGACTACTAGATCCGCCTCTAGTATGGAGACCAGCCCAGCCTAATATCAATACCAGGAAAGATATTGTGAAAAAATAATCAATAAAGAGATCTGTGAACATCTAGAAACAAAGTTATAACAACTAGCCAGCATGTGTTTGTTAAAAAGAGATCATGCCAAAGCAATTTTATTTCCTTTTTTTAACAACATGACTAAATTAATAGGAAAATGCTGTGGACATAGTATATTTAGACTAGCAAGGCATTTGACAAATTAGACCACAGCCTACTTCTTGGTAAACTAGAACAATGTGAAATAGCAACATCACCACCACCAGTTAGATTTGTAACTGGCTGACAAACTGTACTCAGTGAGTACAGTTAATGGTACTACATCTACATGGAGGGAAATAAGGAATGGTTCAGTCTTAGCCAAGTACTCTTCAATATTTTCATAAATGACTTAGATCAGAGGTCCCCAACCGCCGGTCCGCGGACCGGGACCGGGCCGTTGGAGCTTTTCAGCCGGTCCGCGGCGCCAGGGCCCCCTCGGCCTTTCCGCATCACCAGCGGCGCTCCCCCCGCCAGCCAGCCAAGCCCCGCGCCCGCCGGAACCGGCTCCTCGCTCTCCCCCCGCCGCCCGCCGCGTTTGCAGGAGGTGGGGAGGGTTGGGCGGCCCGCCAAGGCCAGGAGGGACGCCGCTGCCCCCCCCTCCTTCCCTCTCTCCGCCCGCCGCTGCGCCTCCTTGACAACGAGAGGAAATGCCGGCAAAGGCTTTCCTCAGCGGAGGCCGGCGAAGGTGATATTGAATGTCGGGGGAGAACGGGTGGTTGCACGCGCTTCCTATCTTCCTGCTAGCCCACTCGGAATATTCAAAATAAGAAAAACCTTTGCCGGCGAAGGCTTTTCTTATTTTGAATATTCCGAGTGGGCTAGCAGGGGGATAGGGAGCGCGCGCGCAACCACCCGTTCTCCCCCGACATTCAATATCACCTTCGGCGGCCCCGCCTCTCCTGCAAACCCCCTTGCTGAGAGCCCGGGGCGAAAGTGCTCTCGCAAAGGTGAGGCGGGCAGGGCGTGCGCGCGTCATCGCTGAGAAGAACGGAGAGAGAACGAAAGTGAGTGAGAGCAACAGACAGCAAGATAGAGAGAAAGTGAGAAAGAGAGAGTGAGAAAGGGGGGGGGGAGAGAAAGAGATAGCAAGAGAGAGAACAAGAGAGAGAAAGAGCGTGAGAAAGAAAACAAGAAAGAGTGAGAGAGTGAGAAAGCAAAAGAGACAGAAAGAAAACAAGAGAGAGAAAGTGAGAAGAAGAGAGAGAAAGAGGGGGAGAGAGAGAGAAAGAGAGAGGGGGGAGAGAGAGAAAGAGAGGGAGAGGGAGAAAGAGAGAGGGAGAGGGGGGAGAGATAGCAAGAGAGGGAGAGAGGGAAAGGTGGAGAGAGGGGGAGAGAAAGAGAGAGGGAGAGAGAGAGGAGATAAAGGAAGAGGAGAGAGAAAGGAAGAGAAAGAAAGAAAGAGGGATAGAAAGAGAGAGAGAGTGAGAGATGCTCAGTGAGCCTTTCTTTGAAGTTGCCTTTCTTTCTTTCTCTTTCTTGCTTTCTTTCTTGCTCTTTTTCTTTCTCTCTTTTACCTTCCCTTCCTCTATTTCTTCTTTTCTTTCTCCTTCCTACCTTCTTCCCTTACTCTCCCCTTTCATAAGTTTCCTTGCTTCCTTCCTCTGTTCCTGTCCCTTCCCCCTTTCTTTCTTTCTTTCTTTCTTTCCTTCCTTTTCTCCCTCCATTTCTTGCTTTCCTTTTCCTTCCTCCCTTCCTTCCTCCCTCATTCCCTTCTTTCACTCCTTCCTCTCTTACTCTCCCCTTTCACACCTTTCCTTGCTTCCTTTGCACCCTTCTTCTGTTCCTGTCCCTTCCCTCTTTCCTTCCTTCCTTCCCACCCTCCGTCCATTCATTCACCCATTCCTCTCTTGATCGCCCCTTTTACGGCGCCGCTGACAGCTAGCTCCCCCCCCCCCCCCACCGGGCCATGGAAAACTGGTCTAGCTTACAGCCGGTCCCTGGTGCAAAAAAGGTTGGGGACCTCTGACTTAGATGATGAAATAGAAGGGGAGCTCATCAAATTTGCAGATGACACTAAACTGGAAGGAACAGCCAGCACCCCAGAAGACAAGCTCAGGATCCAAAATGATCTTGACAGACTAGAATAATGGGCTCTATCCAACAAAATGAAATTTAATGTTGAGAAAAGCATGGTTTTACACCTGGACAAGAAAAACCCAATGCACAAATACAGAGTAGGCAAAGCCTGGCTCAAAAACAGTAATTCTGAGAGGAATCTTGGGGTCCTAGACAATGTTCCCTCTAATTTTTTTTCGGGGTGGGCAGAAAAGTATAGTGTCTGAGCGGCAGTCCCCTTGGGACTGGGCGGCATAGAAGTATGTATAAATAAATAAATAAATAAATAAATAAATAAATAAATAAATAAATAGTTAGGATTTGAGTTTTTGTCTTATTGATTTTTAGGCCGGATATTTCTCCAAATTTGTCTATTTCGTTAAACAGAATGGAAGCAGTTTGTATTGGGTCTTGTACTATAAATACAACATCATCTGCAAAGGCCTGCAGTTTATATTGTTCATTTTTAATAGTAATGCCTTAGATTAGAGTATTGTTTCTTATGCTTTTAAAAAATGTTTCTATTGTCAAGATAAAAATAAGAGGAGCTAATGGGCATCCCTGACGTACACCTTTTGTTATGGGTATTTTTTCTGTAATATCATTGTTGAAAAGAATTTTAGCAGATTGGTTTGTATAGATGTCTTTAATTAGATTGTAAAATTTGGGACCAAAGTTCATATAGTCAATTTGTTTTATGAAATATTGCCACTGGAGACTATTGAATGCCTTTTTAAAATCCATAAATATTAATGCGACTGGCTTGTCATAGTGCTTGTCATAGTATTCGATAGTGTTCAGTATTATTGTAGTATTTGTTGCTATATTTCTTAATGGAAGAAATCCATTTTGATCTGAATGAATAATGTTGTTTAATATTTTCTTTAATCAGTCTGCTATTATTGTCGTGAATATTTTGTAGTCTGTATTAAGTAGTGCTATAGGTCTGTAATTTTCTAGATGTTGTTTATTTTGATTATCTTTAGGAATAAGCATTATGTATGCTTCGGACCATGAAGTAGGAAGTTTTGCATTGGTGAGCGCATCGTTATAAGTGTCTAACAGTATAGGTATGATTATGTCTAAATGTTGTTTGTAAAATTCTGATGGAATTCCATCAGGGCCTGGAGTTTTGTTATTTTTTTGCTTTGCTATTGCAATTTCAATTTCTGTAGTAGTTTAAACTTGTTTAAAGTAGATCTTTGATCGTCGTTTATTAGTGTATTTTTTCATTTTGTTGTAAGTATTTCGATAGTAGATCAGCATCTATATTTGAAGTTTTATAAAGGTGTTGGTAGAAATCCTGAATTATTTGTTTCTTGTCAGAATTAGTTGTTTTTAAATGTCCAGAGGCATCAATTAAGGCATCTATATTCCTATCAAGCTTTTGATGAGCCAGTTTAAGAGCCAGCCATCGGCCTGGTTTGTTAGCAGATTCGAAGTGCGTTTGTTTCACAGTTTTTATTTTTTGTGAAATTTGTTGTTATTAAATTTATTTCATGTTTTATTGTTTTTATTTCAAGTAGAGTTGTGTTGTTTTTGGGATCATTATGTAGTGGTTGTAGTTAAAGCAGAATCAATTAAACAGTTGTTACAATAATTTGTTAAATATCTAAAAGTGTATATATTTAAATTGTATAGGTACTTAATTAACTAATTTCATTATCTATCTCTATTTTAACTTAATTGAAAGTGGCAGTATCAATATTTTACAATTGGATAAATGCTCAAATATACTAAATATTCAGATATTTAATTTCTATAGTTTCTAATTAATTATATTTCAAATTGGGAGTATATTAGCAATATATACAAATCAAAAATTCAGTTCAATAAATTTACCGTATATACTCGAGTATAAGCCGAGTTTTTCAGCCCCAAAAATGGGCTGAAAAACCCGACCTTGGCTTATACTCGGGTGACCACAAGAGGGCGCCCCACCAGCAAGCTAAAGGGGGGGACGGGGACGGCATGAACTCTCTCCAGGCTTTAGAAGCCTCCAGCTGGAGAGAGAAGCAGATTTGTTACAGAGATTCACTTGGTACGCCAGCAGGGGAAGGAGGAGGAGCGTCTGGGGAAACAGGTTAATCCGTTCTGCCTCCCTGCGGGGAAGGATTGGAGCCAGGAAGTCAAGCCGCAGTAGAAAATGGTCCGACCATGACAAAGGCAACACTTCTAAGCCCCTTAGTCTCAGACCATTACTCAGTTGCTCAGAGAGGAATACCATTTTGGGTGCGTGCCCCCCCTTGTGAGTTGGACCCTGTACTACTTGGGTCAGGTCCATGGCTGTCATGGTGGCCATGAACTCCTGTGCCAGTCCAGAGGTTTCGCCAAGCGACGGCAGGTTAAAGTCCCCCAAGACAATAAGTCTGGGGAACCCTACCGCCAACCCGGCTACCTCCTCGAGTAGCACAGGCAGGGCTTGTGACATGCAGCTGGGAGGCAGGTACGTGAGAAACAAGCCCACCTGAACCCCTAAGTCCAACTTCACCAGGAGGGACTCGCAACCCGCAATCTCTGGAGCAACGAGTCTACGTAAGCCAAGGCTCTCCCTGGCTATAATAGCCACTCCCCCCCTTCCCTGGGGTCGAGGCTGATGCCATATTTGAAACCCGGCTGGGCAAATTTCAGAGAGAGGAACTCCTCCCTCTGGGTCCAGCCAGGTTTCAGTTACACATGCCAGGTCGGTCTCCTCATCCAGGATCAGATCCCGGATGATGAGAGCTTTATTTACCACCGACCTGGCATTGAGTAGCAGCAGCTTGAGTCCAGGGCCAGAATTACACTCATCACCAGTACCCAGGATTGGGTTCACAGAGCCAGAACAAGGGATCATTATTAAGCAGCGATCTCTCGTTCCCCTGGAACGGCTACCATACAACATATTAATACAAATACTTACTAATTTTTATATCAACTTCTACATTCTTTTTTTTATATATATAGACAATAATACATTTATTATTCTATACATATACACCCCTTATTTTTTTTACATAATGTCGTATCACCTAAAAACATCTGCGCTATACACAGATCCACTCCCCTCAATATCTTCTAAATTCTAAACTTCCTTAATTCTATCATTCATTTAAATAAACTACAAATCTTTTAAACTAATTTGCTCTTACTTTCCTCTTTCATAAATTATCTTCTACTAACGATTATATATATAAAATTAAATGTTTGGATTATAAATATAATACATGATATAAATGGTAACAATAAGGATACTTTTTACTTACATTGTTTGAGCAATATATTATTTCCCTCCCTCTCTTTCCCTTCTTTCTATCCATGTCTCCGGCAGGCAGCTGGCTTTGCTGACCGGCACCAGGCACCAGGCTCAAGCCGGCTGCCTGCGAAAGCCCTGTGCCGGCCAGCAAAGCCGGCTTTCCGGGAAAGCAGTGCGTTTTTCAAACATGCTGCTTTCCTGCACCTCTTTCCTGGGCGGGGGGGGGGAGGCGGCCACCTTCCCCCCGCAGCACCAGGCTCAAGCCCTGTGCCGGCCAGCAAAACCAGCTGTCTGGGAAAGCCCTGTGCCAGCCATCCAAGGCCCCTTTGTTTCCCCCGCCACCACCGGCTCTGCTCCTTGCGCCCGCCCAGCCCGAACGCCAACCTTCAGCCAGGAGCTGCAATCCAGAAGCATCAGCAACAGCAGCGTCACCGCCGGGGTGGGGTGGGGGAAGGGACGAGAGCACCCGCCGTGGAGGAGGAAGTGTGAAACGCCGCTTTGCCAGTCCTGGCAAAGACCTGGTGGTGGTGATGGCGGCGGTGGGCGGGGTGCCCTCCGCCACCCTCCTCTCTGCGTGGCCTTTGAAAAACGTGCGCCAGGCTTATTTTTTTAGTGCGCTCCAGCACATGGCGCACCTCAGAGTGAACTATGGTCCTAGTAGATGATCACTTAACATGAGTCTAGAGCAGCCAAAAAAGCTAATGCAATCCTTAGTTGTATAAACAGAGCCACAGAATCAAAATCACATGAAGTATTAGTACCGATTAGTAAGGCCACGCCTGGGATAATGCATCCAGTTTGGGTCATCACATTACAAAAAAAATGTTGAGACTTTAGTAAAAGTGCAAATAAGAGCAGCCAAAATGATTAAAGGCTGGAGACTAAAACGTATGAAGAATGATTGCAGGATTTGGGTTTGGCTAGTCTAGAGAAAGGCAGGACTGGGAGGACATGATAGCAGTACTCCATTATTTGAGAGGCTGTCACAAAGAGAGGGGGTCAATTTATTTTCCAAAAAACAGTGGTTGGAAACTAATCAAAGAGAGAAGCAACTGGGAATTAAGGAGAAACGTCTTAACAGTGAGGACAATTAACCAGTGGAACAGCTTGCCAACCTCACTGGAGGTTTTTACAACTTTCAGCTCTATTTTGATTCTGATTCTAAAAGTTTCAAGTTTTAGTTTCAAGTATACACACAGCAGCATTGTAGGTCAATGCAATTTATTTATTTATTTATTTAATTTATTGTTAGAGTTGGAAGTGACCATATGGGTCATCAAGTCCAACCCCCTGCCTAAGCAGAAACCCTGTAGCATCCCAGCCAAATGGCAGTCCAATTTCCTCTTTAAAATGTCCAGAGTATTGGAGTTCACAACGTCCGCTGGTAGGTTGTTCCACTGGTTGATCGTTCTGACCATCAGGAAGTTCTTCCTTATTTCCAGGTTGAATCTCTCCTTGGTCAGCTTACAGCCGTTGTTCCTCGTCCGGCCCTCTGGTGCAATGGAGAATAAAGTTATCCCCTCCTCTCTGTGGCAACCCCTCGTATACCTGTAGACTGCTATCATGTCCGCTCTGGCCCTCCTTTTCTCTAGACTATCCATGCCCAGTTCCCGCAGTCTCTCTTCGTAAGTCTTGGTTTCTAGACCCCTGATCATTTTGGTTGCTCTTTTCTGCACCTTCTCCAGAGTTTCAATGTCTTTTTTGAAGTATGGTGACCAGAACCGAACACAGTACTCCAGGTGTGGTCTGACCAGGGCGTAGTAGAGTGGTATTAAGACTTCCCTGGTCTTGGAGTGTATTCCCCTGTTGATACAGCTCAGGATTGTATCGGCTTTTTTGGCTGCTGCTGCACATTGTTGGCTCATGTTTAGTTGATTATCCACCAAGACTCCGAGATCTCTTTTGATTTAACTGATGTATTACTGTCAGATTTGAAGTGTCTGAATCTAAGTATGGACCGTAAATACAAGGGTTATCTGGAAAGTAATGTTAAAAAGCATAAAGTTCTCGTGGGGAATGTTTGCAGGGGAAGTTGGTATTACTATTGTGTAGCAGGAAGCCAGCAGAAGCAAACGACCAATGTCAATGGTCAGTAGATCATCAACTGCCGTTGTGGTGAATGTTAGAGTTGAGTGTCCTCATTCCGTTTCCCTCCAAGTGTGAAGTGCGTGCTGTAATACGCTATCTGAATGCTAAGGGCATGAACGCTGCTGCGATGGGTGCCCAAGATTTGTGCACGATGGGTGCCCAAGATTTTTCTCGCTGATTGCTGAGTTTTGAATTTTTTGGCTGAAGGACAATGGGTATGGCGCCACTGCATTAATTGACATTTGCTCTCTAGAGTATGGCGATAAGCCCAAGTTTCATCTCCTGTCATTATACAGTTGAGAAAGGCCTCTCCTTCAATCTTAAAATGGTCAAGAAATTCTCAGGCAGCACTGTCTGTCAATTTTGTATGTTTCAGTAAGCATCTTGGGCACCCATCGCAGCAGCATTCATGCCCTTAGCATTCAGGTAGCGTATTACAGAATGCACAATGCATTTGGAGGGAAATGGAATGAGGATGCTGATCTCTAACCTTTACCACAATGCCTGTCGATGATCTATTGACCACTGGCACTGCTTGTTCGCATCTGCTGGCTTCCTGCTACACGATAGTAATACCAACTTCCCCCACAAACATTCCCCGCGAGAGCTACATGTCCTTACTTTCCAGATAACCCTTGTAATTGAGAACCTTGGGACTACATAAAGAAACTACACAGCCCATTTCTCCAGCTAGAAAAGAAGATAATCCAGGGGTCTCCAGAAATGGACTTCATGAAAGTACTTTTGTAGACTGTAACTATCTCTGCCGCCTCTGAGCTAAAATTTCGCATTTACTTACTAATACAATAAGCTTGCTCTGTTATAAAACATTCAATATGAAACATTCTACTTTCTAAAAGTAGAATCCAAGTAATTCTGTAATTCAAGAACAATACAAAATATAAGATAAATAAAATAGTATATATTTTTTTCTCAAATAAAGACGCTAGTATACACTATTAATCTATATTTAATAATATCATTTTCTGAATCCCTTCAAGTCAGTCTTGACTTCTGGAAATTGCTTTGACAAGCCCCTGCAGCTTTCTTGGCAAGATTCCTTATTTCCTATGGCTGAGAGAGTGAGTGACTGGCCCAAGATCATCCAGTTGTCTTTGTGCCTAATTCAGCTGGCTTTGTGCCTAGTTCAGTCTTCCAGGTTTCTAGTTGATGCCTTAATCACCAAACCAAACTGGTTTTCAAAATCAAACTTGTTAAAATTTGGGAGAAACTAATGACCATAGAAAAATGGCTTATCTTACCTTCAAATATGTATACAATTGATTGGGATAACTTTTTAATTTTCGGAAATCTGATTCAAGTTGGAAACAATTCACAGGGACTGGAGGCACAAAAAATTCAGACACAGAAGAAATAATGTAGTTTTCTTTCTTAGCTTGTTTTTTTATAGCACAAGGCTGAAGTGATGTTTTTTCTTTCACAGCATTTGTGGTAACAGATCTAAAAATATTAAGACAGAGAATTACTGTTTGGTTAAATATTTTGCCTTAGGCAAAATATTTAACAATTTTTATACAATTAGCTTGTTTAAAGTACATGGTACCATGTCAAAAGTAGCATTAGAATATCTAAAATAATGAAAATCTTACATTGTCCTTTGTGTAGCAAATTATGCAAATTTTCTTATGTAATTAAGCTTACCTCTTCATAGATTACTGCCTTGTCATGACACAAAAATTTGTGTAGTTCCATGAAGCTATGCACAATGTCGTCCAAGATGGACAGGTCATAGCAGAGAGCGCTGACAAAATGTGATCCTCTGGAGAAGGAAATGGCAACCCACTCCAGTGTCTCTGCCATGAAAACCCCATGGATAGTACTCCAGGGCAAAAAGAGATGATGCTGGAAGATGAGCCTCTCAGGTTGGAAGGTGTCCAATATGCTACTGGGGAAGAGCAGAGGGCTAGTACTAGTAGCACCAGAAAGAATGAAGCGACTGGGCCAAAGCTGAAAGGGCGCACAGCTGTGGTTGTATCTGGGGATGAAAGGAAAGTCTGATGCTGTAAAGTTTTATAGTCCATAGGAACCTGGAATGTAAGATCCATGAATCAAGACAAGGTGGACTTGATCAAACAAGAGATGAGCAGACTAAACAAGCACACCTTACGAATCAGCGAACTAACATGGACAGGAATGGGGGGGATTTAATTCAGATGACTATCAGGTATACTACTGCAGGCAAGAATCCCTCAGAAGAAATGGAACAGCCTTCATAGTCAATAAAAGAATTGGAAAAGCAATACTGGGATACAAACCCCCAAAGGACAGAATGATCTAAATTTGAATCCAAGAAAAGCCATTCAGTATCACAGTAGCCCAAGTCTATGCCCCAACCACAGGTGCTGAAGAGGATGAAATTGACCAGTCCCATGAAGCCCTACAGCACCTTACAGAATTAATACTAAAAATGATGTCCTCATCATCATGGGGTATTGGAATGCTAAAATAGGAAGCCAGAATCAGAATAACAGGCAAGTTGGCCTTGGAGTACAAAATGAAGTAGGCACAAGCTGATAGAATTTTTTTTCAAGAGAATAGTGGTAATAGAAAACACTCTTTTCCAACAACCCAAGAGACAACTTTACACATGGACATCATCAGATGGTCAACACAGAAATCAGACTGACTATGTGCTCTGCAGCCAAAGATGGAGAAGATCAGTCAATAAAAACAAGATAGGAGCTGAAGTAGGAAAAAGCACTAGGTCACTCAGGTATCAATTAAATCATATCCCTGATGAATATACAGTAGAGGTGACAAATAGATTTAAGGAATTAGACAGAGTGTTTGAAGAACTATGCATGGAGGTTCGCAACATTGTACAAGAGGTAGCAACTAAAACCATCTCAAATAAAAAGAAATGCAAGAAAGCATTTCTTGCTGCTATTTGTAAAGCTTCCTCAGACAACTTGCTGTCTGAGGAAGCTTTACAAATAGCTGAGGAAAGAAGGGAAGCGAAAGGCAAGGGAGAAAGGGAAAGAAATACCTAACTTAATGCAGAATTCCAGAGAATAGCTAGAAGAGATAAGAATGCCTTCTTAAATGAACAGTGAAAAGAAATAGAAAACAATAAAATAGAGAGGACCAGAGATTTCTTCAAGAAAATTGGAGATACGAAGGGAAAATGCCAGAGATCTAACAGAAGAGATTAAGGCAAGATGGCAAAATTACACAGAAGAACTATACAAGAATGAGCTTAACTTCCCTGATGACTATGATGGGGTGATCACTGACCTCGAGTCAGATATCCTAGAATGTGAAGTCAAATGGGCCTTAGGAGCACCAACAAAAATATTGGAGGAGACAGTATCCCAGCTGAACTATTCAAAATCTTAAAAGATGATGCAGTAAAAGTGCTACACTCAATTTGCCAGCAAATTTGGAAAACAATTGGAAAAGGTCAGCTTACATTCTAATTTCAAAGGGCAATGCCAAAGAATGTTCAAACTACCGCACCACTACACTCATTTCACATGCTAGTAAAGTTATGCTTAAAATCCTACAAGCTAGGCTCCAGCAGTATGCGGATTGAGAACTACCAGAAATAAAGGCAGGATTTCAAAGCTAATATATGTTGGATCCTGGAAAAAGAGGGGATTTCAGAAAAAACATCTACTTAATTGACTATGCTAAAGCCTTTGATTGTGTGAATCACAACAAATTGTGGCAGGTTCTTAAAGAGATGGGAGTATCAGACCATCTTATTTGTCTCTTGAGAAACCTATATGCAAGTCAAGAATCAACATTGAGAACTGGACATGGAACTACTGATTGGTTCAACACTGGGGGAAAGGAGTCTGGCAAGGCTATATACTGTTGCTCTGCCTATTTAACTTATATGCAGAGCACATCATGAGGAAAGGCGGGGCTAGATGAATTACAAGATTATAAGATTGCTGGGAGAAATATCAACAACCTATGATATGCAGAGGATATCAATCTAATGGCAGAAAGTGAAGAGGAATTAAAGAACCTCTTGATGTGGGTGAAGAAGGAGTGGAAAAGTTGGCTTGAAACTCAACATTAAGAAAACTAAGATCATGACACCTGGCCCTCTCAATTCCTGGCAAATAGGAAATGGAGGTAGTGACATATTTTATTTTCCAGGACTCAAAGATCACTGCAGATGGGGACTACATTCAAAAAATTAAAAGACACTCTTGAGGAGGAAAGCTACGGCAGATCTAGACAGCATAATAAGAAGCAGAGACATTACCCTGCCAACAAAAGTGCGCCCCGTCAAGGCTATAGTTTTCCAAGTTGCAATATATGGCTGTGAAAGTTGGACCATAAGAAAGGCTGAGCGCCAAAGAATTGAGGCCTTTGAAATGTGGTGCTGAAGAAGACTCCTGGGAGTCCCTTGGACTACAAGGCGATCAAACTGGTCAGTCCTAGAGGAAACCAACCCTAACTGCTCCTTAGAAGGGCAAATCTTAAAGATGAAATTCAAATACTTTGGCTACCTAATGAGAAGGATTCACTGGAGGAGAACCTAATGTTGGGAAAGATTGAGGGCAAAAGAAGAATGGGACGACAGAGAATGAGGTGGCTGGATGGTGTCACTGAAGCAGTAGGCATGAGCTTAAATGGACTCTGGGGGATGGTAGAAGACAGGAAGGCTTGAAGGAATGTTGTCTATGGGGTCGCGATGGGTCAGACATGACCTCACTAACAACAACAATTGTTTCACAACTAACAACAATTGAGCCTACTGGGCCCACGAGAAGTTGGGAAACAGGCCATTTCCGGCCTCCAGAAGGCCTCCAGGGGGCAGGGGAAGCTGTTTTCACCCTCCCCAGGCATTGAATTATGGGTGTGGGCACTCACGCATGCGCGATATTGTGTATACACGCACTTTTGGCACCCAAGGGGAAAAAAGGTTCGCCATCACTGACCTAGATTCTCATATATAATTTTAAAGATTTACAAAAAAGTAGTAAGAAAATCACAATATGCTTTTGGCACAAATCCATGCATAGGATATTTCTTTTACAAAGCCTTTGAACACAAAAAAATGATAATGTTTTTTAAAATATAAGCCTACTCAGTCAACAAAGCACCACCAATTTCTTCTATTTTCAGCAGCTTTTCTTTGGGAGTCCCAGATGGAAAAGAGAAATCTTCGTTTTGATTCTTAATAGATGCTAATTCCTGTGTTTCATTTGGGTTATCAAAAACAGATTGAATAGGCTCAGATTT